>NW_023276771.1:0-139030 GCF_013357705.1 Chelonus insularis
TGTTTATAACAATAAAATTTGTTATAAACAATTGAAACACGGATTTATTCAATATATTTAAGATCTTCCAATGGGAAATTTTTCTTTTACTGAAACAATGTTATCTACTGTGTAAAATGGATATAAACATACTTCTTTTGTTCGTAACATACCATTTGTTGTAAAGAACAGAAATTGAGTTTTACGATCATTTCCTTTCATCATCAGTAAGAGTGCTCCTGTAACTGGAGGAGTTACCCAGTGAACACAGAATGTAAATGTGATATAACAAGGAAGTAACAAGTTACGTAACATTTTTGACTTATAGGTGACATAACAATTATATCAAATTTGAGTTTTATGATATGTACCTAATTGTTACTGTCTATGTTACGTATCAGTTACATGGCATTGTGATTGTAGTATAACGTCCACAATTGTGACGGCTATATTATGTCCTCCGTGACCAAACAATGTTACTTTGAAAAAACGTCACAACAGTGACTCTTATGTTATGTTTATGTTATGTCGCAGCCGTTTCCTCATGTAACACAGCATCAATAAAATGAAATAACATCAGTGTAATGTAACTTACGTTACATATGTTATATAGACACTGCGATACATGAATTATTTTGCATTGGATATAATATGTTTGTTACATAACTTAGTGATGTTGCTTATATGTTTATGTATATGCTTATTTGTAATACATAACTTATGCTACATAAATGGAACATTAATGGTACATAACTTTGTTACAAGTGTACTATGGTAAATGTATACATGGATGTTATTATATATAACGTTTTCACGTTTTAATCTTCAATATCCGTTATTAGGTAAAAAATTAAAAACGAATTGTCATAAATCTATTTTTTGTAACAAATTTTGATATTCCCTCAGTTATTCTGCTCCTTTAGATTCTTGAAGAACAGAACTCATTATATTATATGGTTCTTAACCGTATATCCGACATTATCGTATTTTTCTGTTACTTTCTTTTTTTTATAGATTTCAAAATTATTTTGGAAGTTTGATGACTGTCACCAAACTTCCATGATCGTTGTAGGGAAGTTTGGTGACAGTCACCAAATTCCAATTCGTCACCAAACTTCCACTTTGGTCGCACAAAATGTTACCAAACGTCCACTTGCATGTATATATACATATATAGATATATATATATATATATATATATGTATGTATGTTTATCAGTTTCATGTATGGATATATATCTGTATTCATGGGTGATTTAAATCGAAACCTAATTAGTTAAAAATAAAAAACAATGAAAATTATTTAAATCCAAAACTTTGGAATATATTCATTTTTAGCAACAATTTTTTACCATGATAGGAATGAATTAAAAAGAATAATTATTTAATTTTTCTTCATTAATTAAATAATCATCGTTGTTACTAACTTAACGGGAACAAAATAATCTTCTTAAATTTTCTCAAAATATTCCAAGTACGGTCTTTAAGTTTTCACAAATGAAATAAAATTGACACATCTACTGAAATGATAGCTCATCTATCCTCGCTCCTTTATAACAAGTGAAAGTGGGGATGACGGTTGGAATGTGAAGTACTTTTTAGTTTGCATAATATAAAAATTACTATAGTTACAGTAAAATTACAAGGTACCATGGTAAAAATTTATTTGATTTGAATGTATTATTCATTGTATTCATTTTTACCATGTTACATAGTAATTTTAGACAAAAAGTAAAGTAAAATATAAGAGGCTTGTAATATTTTAATTTATAAAGTACAATTATTTTTAAAATATGATAAAATTTATTTTAATACTTTTTATATAACATTCGATAAAAATTACTATGGGTTATGGTCAAAATTAGTACACATAATGTATAAATTAATACATCTATGATAATTTCTGAAGAAAATTCAGCCTGTTCCTTGTTTACTATGCACCCATAGTAATTTTTATTTTAACTCTCTCTCCGTGTAGTGTATTGACATTTTAACAAATTTTTGAATAAAGATATTAAAAAACAATATATTTCAAAAATTCTTTTTATATTCATTATTCATCATAGAGTGATTACTTTAGTTTCTATTTATCGAAAAGGATCAACAAGTAATGAAGTAATCAAAGAAATGTCATGATGTAAATAAATAAATTATATCATCATATGATAAGTTTTTGATTTACGCTATACACATAGAAACACTTTTTCTAGGTAATTATTTAATAAATAAAAATCATACGTGTCATTTTTTTACCTATTGAACTTTCAACTTTGTCACTTGAATGTATTGTTTAACTTATATACAAATAGTAAAATATGTTGTATTACTGTCGCATATTTTCATACATCTAGATCAGCTAATTAATCATCATGTCAAGCATTATTCGTTAATAACCATATAGAATGTAATTTGGATGATAGAAAAAACACGTCAATAAATTCATTTTAACTTCATTAATTGATGCCAGTTACAATTTCTTCCATAATATATTAATTTTTTTTCTACCTAATAATGTATCAAAAAATTAACGAAAAATATAAAATCTAAATGAATACAGCATTAAAGATTATATTTTTTATGCATCTGCTTCCTTTTTCAATTAGTTTAAATTTTTCATAGTACAGTTTGTATCGATGATACCACTTAATTTAGCAGATACTACAGGAGGCCGATGCCTTTAATCCTGTAAATAGTGATATTATCTTTTATTCAAACACTAGTCTTATGAAATTTTTTCTCATTATTCAGATTCAAAATAAATAAAATAAGAAAAATTGATTTCTTTCCTTCAGACTATTAGATGTTCACTTCAATCAATGATTATAGGGCTTATTGAAAATCATTTTCATTGCATATTGCCTCATCCTGAAGATAATTTAAATTTATCACTGTAAATAAAAAATGTTTATCTATAAAAATTATATTCAAAAATTTGATATTTTTTACAAATAATTAAGATTTGTACAATTATTGAATAGAATAAACTCATATTAATGAATTTATTATAGTCACCTGCATATTGATTTTCGTATGGTATAACTAATTCTACGAAACCGAATTCATATTATCTTTATCAGAGTGTAGAATGCCGTCAAGTTATAACTAGCACATGCTAGAAACTGTTCCACATTTAATCTATTCAAATTATATAAATTCCATATTTCTGTAATTTTTTCATTTTGTCGACTGTTGACATTACGAGTATTACGCGTTACACGGTGTCCCCTTAATAATGATCTATATTCTAACAAAGCACTTTCAGCCAATCTTTTTAATGATCTAAAATTATACAGATAATTATAATAAGTAATATGTAAAATAAACAAATTTTTAAACCTATAAGTACTTTAAAGTTAATAAATCATTAATATTTTCAAAAAAATTAAAAATGCTATATTATACCAGTGAATTTCCAAATAGATGGATGACGTACAAATCTTTTATTTAATATTCGATAATGGGATTCACAAAAGTTATTTGTTCTGTTATTTGCACCATAGACGCTAAAATTTTCAGGACGGGTCCGTTGTATCCATTGCCGTCTAATAATGTTATAAAGTTGTCTATCATCGGTTTCATAATATTTGGGATGTTAGTTATAGCCAATTGAAAGCGTCTTCAATGCTTCAGCTGGGAGCATGCTAATGACAAGAACTTTTTATCAATATTTTACCAATCTCCATCGTCTGAATATACGAAGTAATCTCAATTTTCCAAATGCCTTTACTATAGCCTATATTAATCACAATAACATATACTAATGAAAACCAACATATTACATATTTAATTTTGATCTAATTGTTCATTTTATTTGTTACTGACAATAATGGAAATAACAATGTCGATGCAAGGCATTTGGGTATACATATGAACGTACAGCCTGAGAAACACCACTTCGAAGTCTGACATGATAATTAAAGGATTCATTGAGGGTGCCATAACTGATGAGAATCGTTTAGCGCAGTAAAAAGCTGACAATGTCTGTCTTTTCCATTAGACACCAAAAATGGAATTACCTAACAACAAAACAAATTCTTCTGCTCATATATGTCTATATATAGTATACGTACTGTTATGTTTTTACAATGTTAAATAACTTTTGTTTATACTAATCTAAATATTAATACAAGGTATCAGTTAATCATCTCTAGTGTCTAAAGTAAAGAGGTGAAATCACAGTGGAATAGGGCTTTTTTATTGTTTTCCGTTATAAAAGTATCACTGCTAGATCAGTGCTACTAATATAACTAAATGTAGAGAAAAAAAATTCTAGAATGTGTTAAGGCTTTGTTAATAAATAATCAAAACTTGCTATGCAAAATAAATATTATAAGAGAATATATTTAAAATTTACAAATCCTCACTTACTGTGTCTTGAATTAAGGCCATAATTGTTAGTAGCTGGAGAACGTTGGGTTACTTGGTACTACTTTGATGTTGCGTCTATGATAACTCAATCACATTACTCATTAATGTTAACATTTCTATATTGCCGTACACGTTACATATGATCCATCTTGACGCTCTCAATGTTGCTACATGTAACTACCATCTACATTTTGAAATTCTGTGTAGAATGACCATCTTGGTTCACGCAAAAATTCAATATTGTCGAAGCGAACGAGGATTTTTTGGCAGTTTTGCTTCTTCCACATGCGCATTCGTAGTTCCATTGATGCCCACTTCTTTGAATCGCACGGAAGGATGTCGTAAATTAATTATGCATTAGATACGGAAAAAAACCCCACATAAGAGCAATATAATTCCTAGATAATAGTGTTTTATGCTTTCATTGTAAATTAGTATTAGAAAATTACTCTCCATTATTCAGAATATTAAATAAATGATATAACTATGAAAAAATAGTTATTGAATAATAATTTAATGAGTTTCAAAATCAATAGTAAAATGAAGAATATAATTTTTTTTCCTTTGTTTTTTTCTAATGTTTTTTCTAATGTACACCATATTACGATTGTTCCAACATGTTTAACATTTACACTTGTTATATATACGTACAATGCACTATATCGTCATAGATTTCTCTCAGAGATTTATATGATGCTTGCTGACTTCACAAACAACATTTTCTCAAATTGTAACGAGATTCTAAAATGTGGATGAGGAGGATGATTATGGTTCTTTATGATTGAAATTGTCCACCTACAATTTTCCTGAACCTCTGCAATTACTTTGCGTTTTTGCTGACACGCTACATAACTGAAATAAATACAATTACATTGATATATGATTATAGTCATATTCTTCTGTGAATATTGCTAATACGAATAATATCTTTAAATATAATGATTTATGTTATGTAATCTTCTGTTTAAATTGACCATAATTTTTATAATTATTTAAATTATTAGATACATTTATTACTTAATTTATGTACTTGATTATTAGCGAAATTCATTATTACAATTATTGAAAATCAGTAAAATCATTAAAAGTAAACAATAATGTATTATTTTCCTTTAATTTGTATAACTCATCATGTTTTAATACCATTGCTTTTTGTTAATGATCTACATATATTACTATTTTTTTTCTGTACATTTCCATAACGTTTAGTAATCACATATTATAAACCATCAAAAAATCTTATGTTCAACTTCTGATGCTTACATGCTTCATACCAAAATGAATGTTACACTTTCCATATTTGGTTTTAATTTTTATTCAGATCGCTAGCAACCAAAGTGTTCATAAAATTTCAATTATACCATATCATTGTACTCTGTGTTTTTTAAACTATATATATGTTTTCAAACTATCTCACATTATTAATATTTCCATGTATACACTGCATTATCTTGCCTATGAAATTTACATACATCTTATATTGCATAAGAAGCACAGTCCAACTAAACAAAGAAGTCCTGCCACCACTCCGTTTGATTTGTGGTAGGACACATACTTGAACCATACTTGTAAGAATGAGAGACACGTTAGAATAATATTCGTCGTTTATTTCAATATTTCGCGTAAATTGAAGGAAATGTTTTTATATACGCTTCATTTGATGATCTTCTTATTATACTCAAAAGTTTATCATACAATATTATTAATTTTACTCTCTATTACAATTGGTGGTTTTATATTTTTTCATGATGACAGAAACTGTAACTCTCATGACTTAATATTTTTTTCAAGTTAGCGTTCGGTAGGATTTTATTTTAAAGTAATTATTATAACTAACGTCACATTGTTACTGACGTAGGTTTTCTACATTGAATTTGTTTGAATAACCCAGATAAAATACATCAGTCTCTGAGAGTCGCTCTGAATCTCTCGCAGTCTTTTTAACAGTCTTTCGTAAATCTTTTGCGTCTCGTGAACTTTTGTGAGATGATTTTTATCTCTCGCAATCTCTCAACAGGAGACTCTTTTCTCTCATTAAGAGACTCGAACACTCATAGAAGGTTAGCAGTCTCTCTATAAAAGAGATATAGTCTCTCCTCCCAAGAACTGCTGTTTATACTTAGAAACCAAGGCTAGAAAAACTATTCTTCCAATTTTTATCTCCCACAACAGACTGTAGTCTGTAACACAAAGACTGGAACTTAGAAAAATTTCATAAGTTTCTTATGTGTTAGTGTATAATACTCAATATAATGTATGCTTTTAAAAATAATACTTTTCATTTTTCATTGAAAAATTAAACACAGTGAAGCGAGGAAACAATCAAATATATATAGTGAAATTTTATATTATAGTTTTTTATTCGACTTCATCATATTTACAGGTTCTATAATGTATTTTTCACCATTGATTCCAATATCAACATGGACACAAACACAAATAAGAATCTGTTACATCTACACTAAGGTTTTTTGAGATCATTACATTCATACACATAAGTAAAGTCAATGTCATCCATAGGACGAAAACTGGATTTACATTACAAACATAACAATAACATAGCATTTTGAGTTACAACGATTCGTACAGCTTAACCATTTCACACGAACATCCATAGTCCTCACAACAAGAAATTTTTCGCAAATGATGTCTGTCTATTATAAGGTAAATTTTACGTATGTAGAATGTGTCTTGTTCATCAGGCCAGATAGATGTAGATGTAGTATAGATATACCACTTTTTATCATCTTAAGATCTTTCATAGTCAAGTATAAATGATCGATTTTGTTCCGCGCAGTGTTGGAGTTAATTTTGGGCTCTCTCACGCGGAACCAATTTTGTTTTTTGCCACACCAGACTGCAGATATTCTAATCTTCAGAAACATGTTTCCAATCTATACGTTGCGTACTTAATGACGTACAAAACTCATAGACTGGGGTGTTCGAGTAAGAAGTTTGTATTTGTTAAGTTAGGCAGGTGCATAAACGTTGAACTTCCTATATGATTTTTCTCTGCCGGAGTAACTGTTCTCACTCGAAAGACTTTTCGGATTGAGAAAGTAAATAGCAGGAACGAATAATTTGTATTTTCAAAATAGATTCGTCGTCCAGTAATTGAATTGCAAAATCGGTAAGGAGAGTTAGAAAAACCATGTCTTCAATTCGGACGCTTTACAAATATGGCAATGATCGGAAGTGATCGTGGCACATCAGTAGAATAAAATCTGGTGGTGTAATACAATATGATTCTATTAACAGTTGTTTTTTTGGGTGTTTTTTTTTTGGTTTTTGTGGGTGTTTTGTTTTTTGTTGTTGTTTGTTGGGTGTTTTTTTGTTTTGTTTGTTGTGTTGGTGGGTGTTTTTTGTTGTTGTTTTGTTGTTTGTTTTGTTGGGTTATTTTTTTTTTTTTGGTTTTTTGGTTTTGGTTTTTGTTTGTTTGTGTTGTTGTTGGTTTTTTGGTTGGTGTTTTGTTTTTTTTTTGTTGTGTGTGTTTTTGGGTTGTTTAGTGGTGTTTGTTTTGGGTTGGGGTGGGTGTGGTTTTTTTGGTGTTTAGTTTTTGGGGTGAGGTGTGTGGTGTGTTATTTTTGTGTTTGTTTTAGTTTGGTGTGTATTTTTTTGTAATGAGATTGTTGTTTTGGTTGTGTTGGTGGTTTTTGTTTTGGGTTTTTGTGGGGGTGTGTTTTTGTTGTTGGTTTTGTTGTTTTTGGTGGTATTTGTTATGGTTTTGGTTTTTTTTTGGGTGTTTTTTTGGTTGTGTTGGGTTTTTTGTTTTTAGGGGGGGGGGGGGGGGGGGAGGGGGGTGGCGGGGGGGGTGGGGGGTGATGTGGTGTTTTGGGGGGGTGGGGGGGGGGGGGGTGGTTTGATAGGGGGTGGGGGGGGGAAAAAGGGGTGGTAGAGTGGGGGAGGTTGGGGGGGGGGGTGTGGGGGGGAGGGTGGGGGGGGGGGGGTTGGGGGGAGCTGGTGGGGCTATAATGTTCATGCAAAACCAGTTTTCATTCGAAAAACTGGATTGGAACCACAAAACTAATAAACTTTTAACTACACCTAAATATGTGCAATGCATGACATCAACTGCTGTATGGCAAATGTATTCTGGTACAAATGGAGGTAAGGCACTAGGTCCTTTTACACCATATATGTCGAAATTATCGAACTCCGCAGCTTGTATTGCAATTCATTCGTTTCCTCTTGAGTTCTCAATGGTAAGTTAACGAGGTATGGATATATTCTGACATTACTTCTTGGTTCAGCAGGTTCAGTTTTTATTTGCATTTTTGACAACCATATAAACCATTAAATTATTTCATATTTAGCATTAATGCTTTAGCAGGAAGATCACAAGTTCCACATATAACCTTTACTTGAAGTCTAATACGTTTGTGGCATGGAGTTTGGTGCATTAGGATTTGGGTACATTTATATCAATGCCATCTTTAAGTTCAACTAATTCATCTGATATTGAACTTAAAAATAAAGGTGGTAAAGGTTTTCTGTGACCAAACCACAACCCAGCCAATAATAAATTACCTTTTCTAAACCTTTCAGAATATGGTAATTCATTAATACTCAAGAAAAAGGGCCAGATTTGAAATTTGGAAGATTTAAATAAGGAAACACCATCACAATTCCACGTGAATGATAAGTTATGGTGGCTTGTCGTTATATTCGGAGAATTAAATAGTTCTTGATAAACTTTTCCATCGTATATATCTTCATAGTTTGATTCGACTATTTTACTCCTATTATCACGACATTTCAAGCTGTCGACGAATCCATCACGGTTGTACATGTTTGAAGTTGATCGGTAATTGACAATTCCATAAAATAACTAATGTCACTGTTGGGTGGACATTCTTCGCATCTCTGATCTTCATTTAGATGGCATAAGCATGATGAGCAATAAAATGTTTCGCTGGCTTTACAGAATTCATATGTAAAAAATATTTTCGATAATAATACATAGTCTTTAAGCAATAGTTGGCCGAATACAATGTAATGATATGAGTTTCAAGAGATCTTCAACAGCAATTCCAGTTAAATTATGCCTTAAACAAAATGACAAAATCGCAAGCAAGCTTTCACCTTGAGTAATTGGCGCATTTGCGTATAGCAGTGGATCTTCTTCATCGTCTTCCATATGTATTGACTCAGAGTTTTCCGAATCTGAAGTATATCTTCATCATAGTCTACGTTTATATCTTCATGAACTGGATCAACAGTATTACGCTCAGGAATAAAATTTTCTTCATATCAACTGACATTAGATCCAATCCTAATTGCAAAGTTGGAACATTATCTACAAAAAAAATACGAAATGATAATGAATGTTATTACATTACTTTATTTTAATTATTATTTCATAATTTTAAACATTTATTGATTTAGTTGATTCATATTTAATATTTAGGTTAATTTGATGAGTTCTGATAATAAGTCAGCCAAATTAAGTTAGATTCTATTAGATGTTATTCTTTATTTTAAACTTTTCAAGTAGACGTAGTTTGTTGTAAAATAAATGGAAATACCTTATTGAATCTACCATTTTACTTTTAATATTTTGGTAAGATCAAGTTGCAACTGATTTGATGTTTCATTTATAATTTTCTGCTCGATTTATTTAGATCGCATGTATTTATTCAGTCAAATAAAATGAAATAGACCTAATGAACTCTTATTTTTGATTATTGTTACTCTCAAGTTACCCTAAATTGAATATCATGTTATATTTTTTCAATTTTGCTTGATACGTTAATGTTTCAATTTGAAAATTCAGCTAGATTCAATTGAATTTAATGATATATTTAATTAATTTTAATGATTCATAGTATGTAATTGAATCTAATGTTTTTTTGTTTTCAATAAATAGTTTGATCGAATACTTCAATTCCAAAACTTACCTAGATTAGCAAGTGAAAATATTCAAAAAATGTAATACTTACGTTCCGTTAAATCTTCACTTGAAGAACTCAAACTCATCGTTTCTATATCTTCATTATTAACCGGCGAACTACTGTGAAATTCAATAATGCACACTTAAAATGATATTAAACAAGATGATAAATTGAACATCCCATCATGGAAAATATACGGTGTTGGAAAGGTAAGTAAATTTCGTTCTTCATTTAATAAATGAAATAACAAACAATAAAGAATTAGGTTTCAGAGATAAATAAACGATGAAAGAATTATGACATGTTAAAATTAATTTGAATTAAAAGGATTTAATTTTTGATTCATTGTCAGCTTCTCTCATAAAAGATAAATATATTCTATTACATTTTAATACTGTTGTTATCATAATTTCAAAAATCTGTTTATCATCGTGCTGGTATCTATCTATTGGTTTACTCAACTTATATACATATGATTGATTAATTTTATATTCCGATCGTAGGTTGAATTGAACAAGAAATCCGGAGTATGGATTCATGGAGCGGACCTTACATTTATAACGGATATGACTCAAAAAAATCCGAAGGAAATGGTCCGAAGACTTCTAAAGTATTTCATAGGTGAAAAACCATTATCGCAATTGTGTGCTGTAGGTAGTGAAGCTCGGGAAGGCATAGATCCAACTCTTAGAAGGCAGTTAGAGGTTGGTATATAAGACATTATGAGTTCAAATGACATGTAGAATCAATGTTATAATATTATAATATACTATTATTTTTCTAGAATACGTTGAAAGTCAAACAAAAGTGAAATTATCTACAGGACAATATCATAGAGTTATCAATTTAATGTGTTCGTCACTCAGAGGAAAATTAAGAATGCAGATAGAGTTTTAAAAAAAAGTGACAAGAAAGTAGGAAAAAGTCAAGAATAAGTAGAAACTACAAATAAACAACATCAACAAAGCACCAAAAAATAAGAAAAAATAACAAAAGAAAATCATCAATCAAAATCGATGAAAAAACCTCAAAAAAAATTAACCGAATAAGTTCATTCGAAAACTCATCCGACGATTCAAGCGACGATGAAGATAATTCGACATTGCGGGCCATCACATAATCGCAAAAAAGTTCCTGACAACGATGGCAGTAATCAACTCAACACTAAAGATGCAATTACGAAAAAAAATAACGGGAAACCTGAAGAAAGCCGGGACATAACAGAAAATGAGAATGGAAAACATCAGAAAGACATTAAAACAACAAAAAAAAAGAAATCAAAAAAAATTAACGCAAAGAGTTCTTCAAAAAAAATCATCAAGTGAGTCAAGCGACCATGAGGATGTTTTATTGCATTACGATTCAACAGTACAGAAAAATTCAAAACTTCAGTTATCTCCACCACTTCAAAACCAGGAAAATATTCAGCCGTTATCATCAGTAATTCCTCAATCTCAGCACTTCCCAATAGTATCTTCTGAAGTCAATCATTTTCTCAATATCCATATCCTATACCACCAAATTCGTATTATAATAATAGCTCTTATCATCCAGCTCCTTATTATCATCCGGAGAATTGCCACCCCCCTATGTACAATTATAATTACGATAATAGTTATAATTTTAATAATAGAAACTATCATACCTTTAACAATAATAATATTAATATAGTAACAATAGTGGCGTTTATGATAATAATAACATTTATAATGATCATGGTCCTACTATTACTGACTTATAAGTTAATCATGTTACCTTATGTATGTAATGCTAATTTTCAACGTCTATTTCAATAAATTTATAATTATTTTTGATGAAAAAATTTATTTTTTTACTATAAAAAATCGAAATCATCCTTCAAGAAACTAGAATTTCTTTCTAAGAGACAGCAGTCTTTTTCCTGAAGCCTGAAATCTATGAGACTGTAGTCTTTCTCTTGAAGACTCCAATCTCAGGGACTACAGTTTCTCTTTTAGAGACTGTAGTTGTTTTTTCTGAAGACTGAAATCTGTAAGACTATAGTCTTTCTCTTAAAGACTTAATTTCCAAGACTATAGTCTCTCTCAGTGCCAAAAGCGAGACTGTTTCAGATACTCGGGATCAGAGACTAATTCCGAGACTATCAGAGACTGATTATTTTATCCTGGGAAGTTATTTAATTTTTGTCTTGAATTACTATTAACCTGTATTTCTAGTGTTATTAGCAGAAATAAAAGAATAATTGAAATTTATAAATATTTTAGACATATTAAAAATTAATGATAATATTTTTCATTACTGTTGTCGATAACAATGATTACAATTACGGTGAAAACAAATATTAAGAGTTCTTTTTTAAAATAATATTATTATAATTAATGTTAATAATTATTATTTCTCTTGGCTTCGCATATAATAAAAGTTTTATAAAACTTATAAACGGACGCATCATTACTGTTGTCAATAACAATGATTACAATTACGGTGAAAACAAAATATTAAGAGTTCTTGATTAAAAATACCAGGCGTGCTAAGTTAAATAGATGAAAATATCAACTGTGAATGTTAGAACAAAAATCAATGTTGGTGATAAATTAATTTTAACATGTCATAATTCTTTCATCGTTTATTTATCTCTGAAACCTAATTCTTTATTGTTTGTTATTTCATTTATTAAATGAAGAACGAAATTTACTTACCTTTCCAACACCGTATATTTTCCATGATGGGATGTTCAATTTATCATCTTGTTTAATATCATTTTAAGTGTGCATTATTGAATTTCACAGTAGTTCGCCGGTTAATAATGAAGATATAGAAACGATGAGTTTGAGTTCTTCAAGTGAAGATTTAACGGAACGTAAGTATTACATTTTTTGAATATTTTCACTTGCTAATCTAGGTAAGTTTTTGGAATTGAAGTATTCGATCAAACTATTTATTGAAAACAAAAAAACATTAGATTCAATTACATACTATGAATCATTAAAATTAATTAAATATATCATTAAATTCAATTGAATCTAGCTGAATTTTCAAATTGAAACATTAACGTATCAAGCAAAATTGAAAAAATATAACATGATATTCAATTTAGGGTAACTTGAGAGTAACAATAATCAAAAATAAGAGTTCATTAGGTCTATTTCATTTTATTTGACTGAATAAATACATGCGATCTAAATAAATCGAGCAGAAAATTATAAAATGAAACATCAAATCAGTTGCAACTTGATCTTACCAAAATATTAAAAGTAAAATGGTAGATTCAATAAGGTATTTCCATTTATTTTACAACAAACTACGTCTACTTGAAAAGTTTAAAATAAAGAATAACATCTAATAGAATCTAACTTAATTTGGCTGACTTATTATCAGAACTCATCAAATTAACCTAAATATTAAATATGAATCAACTAAATCAATAAATGTTTAAAATTATGAAATAATAATTAAAATAAAGTAATGTAATAACATTCATTATCATTTCGTATTTTTTTGTAGATAATGTTCCAACTTTGCAATTAGGATTGGATCTAATGTCAGTTGATTATGAAGAAAATTTTATTCCTGAGCGTAATACTGTTGATCCAGTTCATGAAGATATAAACGTAGACTATGATGAAGATATACTTTCAGATTCGGAAAACTCTGAGTCAATACATATGGAAGACGATGAAGAAGATCCACTGCTATACGCAAATGCGCCAATTACTCAAGGTGAAAGCTTGCTTGCGATTTTGTCATTTTGTTTAAGGCATAATTTAACTGGAATTGCTGTTGAAGATCTCTTGAAACTCATATCATTACATTGTATTCGGCCAAACTATTGCTTAAAGACTATGTATTATTATCGAAAATATTTTTTACATATGAATTCTGTAAAGCCAGCGAAACATTTTTATTGCTCATCATGCTTATGCCATCTAAATGAAGATCAGAGATGCGAAGAATGTCCACCCAACAGTGACATTAGTTATTTTATGGAATTGTCAATTACCGATCAACTTCAAACATTGTACAACCGTGATGGATTCGTCGACAGCTTGAAATGTCGTGATAATAGGAGTAAAATAGTCGAATCAAACTATGAAGATATATACGATGGAAAAGTTTATCAAGAACTATTTAATTCTCCGAATATAACGACAAGCCACCATAACTTATCATTCACGTGGAATTGTGATGGTGTTTCCTTATTTAAATCTTCCAAATTTCAAATCTGGCCCTTTTTCTTGAGTATTAATGAATTACCATATTCTGAAAGGTTTAGAAAAGGTAATTTATTATTGGCTGGGTTGTGGTTTGGTCACAGAAAACCTTTACCACCTTTATTTTTAAGTTCAATATCAGATGAATTAGTTGAACTTAAAGATGGCATTGATATAAATGTACCAAATCCTAATGCACCAAACTCCATGCCAAAACGTATTAGACTTCAAGTAAAGGTTATATGTGGAACTTGTGATCTTCCTGCTAAAGCATTAATGCTAAATATGAAATAATTTAATGGTTTATATGGTTGTCAAAAATGCAAATAAAAACTGAACCTGCTGAACCAAGAAGTAATGTCAGAATATATCCATACCTCGTTAACTTACCATTGAGAACTCAAGAGGAAACGAATGAATTTGCAATACAAGCTGCGGAGTTCGATAATTTCGACATATATGGTGTAAAAGGACCTAGTGCCTTACCTCCATTTGTACCAGAATACATTTGCCATACAGCAGTTGATGTCATGCATTGCACATATTTAGGTGTAGTTAAAAGTTTATTAGTTTTGTGGTTCCAATCCAGTTTTTCGAATGAAAACTGGTCTTTGCATGAACATATAGCAACTGTTAATAGAAATTTATATTGTATTACACCACCAGATTTTATTATACGATTGCCAAGATCAATTTCCGATCATTTGCCATATTTTAAAGCTTCAGAATTGAAGACATGGTTTTTCTACTATTCCTTACCGATTTTGCATTCAATTATGGACGAAATCTATTTTGAAAATTACAAATTATTAGTTCATGCTATTTACTTTCTTAATCAGAAAAGTATTTCGAGTGAACAAGTTAATACGGCAGAAAAATTATTAGGAATTTCAACGTTTATGAACCTGCCTAACTTAAAAAATAAAATTCTTACTCGAAATACACCAGTCTATGAGTTTTGTAAGTATTTAAGTAAAAAAAAAGCAAAGTATAGATTGGAACATGTTTCTGGTAGAATATATGCAGTCGGTGTGGCAAAAAAAATTGGTTCCGAAGCCCAAATAATTAATCCAACCATGCGGGAACAAAATATATCTTATACTGATATTGAAATATTCTTAAGATTGATAAAAAGTGGTATATTATATACATCTACATTATATGGCCGATTGAAAAAGACAAATTCTACATACGTAAAATTTACTTATAATAGACAGACATATTTTGGAAAAATTTATTGTTTTGTGAGAACATTGGATTGTTCGTGTGAAATTGTAAGCTGTACGAATAGTTGTAACTCAAAATGCTATGTTATTGTTTATGTTTGTAATGTAAATCCAGTTTTTCGTCCTATGGATGACATTGACTTTACTTATGTGTATGAATGTAATGATACTCAAAAAACCTTAGCTGTAGATGTAACAGATCTTATTTGTGTTTGTGTCCATGTTGATATTGGAATCAATGGTGAAAAATACATTATAGAACCTGTAAATATGATTGAAGTCGAATAAAAACTATAATTATAAAATTTCACTATATATAATTTGATTGTTTCCTCGCTTCACTGTTGTTTATATTTTTCAATGAAAAATGAAAGTATTATTTTTAAAAAGCATACATTATATTTGAGTAATTATACACTAACACAATAAGAAACTTATGAAATTTTTCTAAGTTCCAGTCTTTGTGTTAAAGACTACAGTCTGTCTGTGGGAGATAAAAATTGGAAGAATAGTTTTCTAAGCCTTGGTTTCTAAGTAATAAACAGCAGTTTCTTGAGGAGAGACTATTATCTTTTATAGAGAGACTGCTAACCTTCTATGAGTGTTTCGAGTCTCTTAATGAGAGAAAAGAGTCTCCTGTTGAGAGATTGCGAGAGATAAAAAATCATCTCCAAAAAGTTCACGAGACTGCAAAAGATTACGAAAGACTGTTAAAAAGACTGCGAGAGATTCAGAGCGACTCTCAGAGACTGATTATTTTATCCTGGGTTATTTAAAACAAATATCAATGTAGAAAACCTACGTCAGTAACAAATGGTGACGTTAGTTATAATTAATTACTTTAAAATAAAATCACTTACCGAAACGCTAACTTGAAAAAAAAATAATTTAAGTCATGAGAGTTACAGTTTCTGTCAATCATGAAAAAATATAAAACCACAATTGTAAATAGAGAGTAAAATTAATAATATTGTATGATAAACTTTTGAGTATAATAAGAAGATCATCAATTGAAAGCGTATATAAAACATTTCCTTCAATTTACGCGAAATATTGAAAATAAACGACGAATATTATTCTAACCGTGTCTCCTCATTCTTACAAGTATGGTTCAAGTTATGTGTCCCTACCACAAATCAAACGGAGTGGTGGCAGGACTTCTTTGTTTAGTTGGACTGTGCTTCTTATGCAATATAGATGTAGTAAATTTCATAGCAAGATAATGCAGTGTTATAATGGAAATATTAATAAATGTGAGATAGTTTTAAAAATATTATAGTTTAAAAAACACAGAGTACAATGATATGGTATAAATTGAAATTTTTATGAACAATTTTGGTTGCTAGCGATTCTGAAATAAAAATTAAAACCAAATATGGCAAGTGTAACATTTCATTTTGGTATTGAAGCATGTAAGCATCAGAAGTTGAACATAAGATTTTTTGATGGTTATAATTATGTGTATACTAAAAGTTATGGAAATGTACAGAAAAAAAAATAGTAATATATGTAGATCATTAACAAAAGCAATGGTTATTAAACATGATTGAGTTCTATACAAATTAAAGAAAATAATACATTATTGTTTTACTTTTTAATTATTTTACTGATTTTCAATAATTTTAATAATGAATTCAGCTAATAATCAAGTACATAAATTAAGTAATAAATGTATCTAATAATTTAAATAATATTAAAAATTCTATGGTTTCAATTTAAACAGAAGATTACATAACATTAAATCAATTATATTTAAAGATATTATTCGTATTAGCAATATTCACAGAAGAATTATGACTATAATCATATATCAATTGTTAATTGTATTTATTTCCAGTTATGTAGCGTGTCAGCAAAAACGCAAAAGTAATTGCAGAGGTTCAGGAAAAATTGTAGGTGGACAATTTCAAATCATAAAGAACCATAATCATCCTCCTCATCCACATTTAGAATCTCGTTACAATTTTGAGAAAATGTTGTTTGATGAAGTCAGCAAGCATCATTATAAATCTCTGAGAGAAATCTATGACGATATTAGTGCATTGTAAGTATTATAACAAGTGTAAATGTTAAACATGTTGGGAACAATCGTATATGGTGTACATTAGAAAAAACATTAGAAAAAAACAAAGGAAAAAAAATTAATTATTCTTCATTTTACTATTGATTTTGAAATCATTAAATTATTATTCAATAACTTATTTTTTCATAGTTATATCATTTATTTTAATATTCTGAATAATGAGAAGTAATTTTATAATACTAATTTACAATGAAAGCATAAAACCACTAATTATCTAGGAATTATATTTGCTCTTATGTTGGGTTTTTTTCCGTATCTAATGCATAATTAATTTACAGACATCCTTCCAGTGCGATTCAAAGAAGTTGGGCATCAATGGAACTACGAATGCGCATGTGGAAGAAGCAAACACTGCCAAAAAATCCTCGTTCGCTTCGACAATATTTGAATATTTTGCGTGAACCAAGATGGTCATTCTACACAGAATTTCAAAATGTAGATGGTAGTTTACATGTAGCAACATTGAGAGCTCAAGATGGATCATATGTAACAGTGTACGGCAATATAGAAATGTTAACATTAATGAGTAATGTGATTGAGTTATTCATAGACGCAACATTCAAAGTAGTACCAAGTAACCCAAAAGTTCTCCAGCTACTAACAATTATGGCCTTAATTCAAGACACAGTAAGTGAGTATTTTTTAAATTTTAAATATATTCTCTTATATATTTTATTTTGCATATCAAGTTTTGATTATTTTATTCACAAAGCCTTAATCACATTTCTTAGAATTTTTTTTCTCTACATTTTCAGTTATATTAGTAGCACTGATTCTAGCAGTGATACTTTTATAACCGGAAAACAATAAAAAAGCCCTATTCCACTGTGATTTTCACTCTTTACTTTTAGACAATAGAGATGATTAACTGATACCTTGTATTAATATTTAGATTAGTATAACAAAAGTTATTTAAACATTGTAAAAACATAAAGTACGTATACTATATATAGACATATATGAATCAGAAGAATTTTTTTGTTGTTAGGTAATTCCAATTTTTTGGTGTCTAATGGAAAAGAAGACATTGTCAGCTTATTTTACTGCTCTAAACTATTTCTCATCAGTTATGGCACCTCAAATGAATCCTTTAATTATCATGTCAGACTTCGAAGTGGCTGTTTCTCAGGCTGTACGTTATATATGTATACCCAAATGCCTTGCATCGACATTGTTATTTCCATTATTGTCAAGTAACAAATAAAAATTGAACAATTAGATCAAAAATTAAAATATGTTAATATGTTGGTTTTTCATTAGTATATTGTTATTGTGATTAATATAGGCTATAGTAAAGGCATTTGGAAAATTGAGATTACTTCGTATATTCAGACGATGGAGATTGGGTAAAATATTGATAAAAAAGTTCTTGTCATTAGCATTGCTCCCAGCTGAAGATATTGAAGACGCTTTCAATTGGCTTATAACTAACATCCCAAATATTATGAAACCGATGATAGACAAATTTATAACATATTATAGACGGCAATGGATACAACGGACCCGTCCTGAAAATTTTAGCGTCTATGGTGCAAATAACAGAACAAATAACTTTTGTGAATCCCATTATCGAATATTAAATAAAAGATTTGTACGTCATCCATCTATTTGGAAATTCACTGGTATAATATAGCATTTTTAATTTTTTTGAAAATATTAATGATTTATTAACTTTAAAGTACTTATAAGGTTTAAAAAATTTGTTTATTTTACATATTACTTATTATAATTATTCTGTATAATTTTAGATCATTTAAAAAGATGGCTGAAAGTGCTTTGTTAGAATATAGATCATTATTAAGGGGACACCGTGTAACGCGTAATACTCGTAATGTCAACAGTCGACAAAATGAAAAAATTACAGAATATGGAATTTATATAATTTGAATAGATTAAATGTGGAACAGTTTCTAGCATGTGCTAGTTATAACTTGACGGCATTTCTACACTCTGATAAAGATAATATGAATTCGGTAGAATTAGTTATACCATACGAAAATCAATATGCAGGTGACTATAATAAATTCATTAATATGAGTTTATTCTATTCAATAATTGTACAAATCTTAATTATTTGTAAAAAATATCAAATTTTTTGAAATATATTTTTATAGATAAACATTTTTTTATTTACAGTGATAAATTTAAATTATCTTCAGGATGAGGCAATATTCAATGAAATTGATTTTCAATAAGCCCTATAATCATTGATTTGAAGTGAACATCTAATAGTCTGAAGGAAAGAAATCAATTTTTCTTAATTTTATTTTATTTTGAATCTGAATAATGAGAAAAAATTTCATAAGACTAGTTTTGAATAAAAAGATAATATCACTATTTACAGGATTAAAGGCATCGGCCTTCCTTGTAGTATCTGCTAAATTAAGTGGTATCATCGATACAAACTGTACTATGAAAAATTTAAACTAATTGAAAAAGGAAGCAGATGCATAAAAAATTATAATCTTTAATGCTGTAATTCATTTAGATTTTATATTTTTCGTTAATTTTTTGATACATTATTATGTAGAAAAAAATTATATATTATTATGGAAGAAATTGTTAACTGGCACTCAATTAATTGAAGTTAAAATGAATTTATTGACGTGTTTTTTTCTATCATCAAAATTACATTCTATTATGGTTTATTAACGAATAATGCTTGACATGATGATTAAATTAGCTGATCTAGATGTATGAAAATATGCGAAGTAATAAAACATATTTTACTAATTTGTAATATAAGTTAAACAATACATTAAAGTGAAAAAGTTGAAAGTTTCAATAGGTAAAAAAAATGACACGTATGATTTTTTATTTATTAAATAATTAATAGAAAAATTGTTTCTATGTGTATAGCGTAAATCAAAAACTTATCATTATGATGATTATAATTTATTTTAATTTTACATCATGACATTTCTTTGATTACTTCATTACTTGTTGATCCTTTTCGATAAATAGAAAATAAAGTAATCACTATATGAATGAATAATGAATATAAAAAGAATTTTTGAAATATATTGTTTTTTAATATCTTTATTCAAAAATTTGTTAAAATTGTCAATAACTACACGGAGAGAGAGTTAAAATAAAAATTACTATGGGTGCATAGTAAACAAGGAACAGGCTGAATTTTCTTCAGAAATTATCATAGGATGTATTAATTTATACATTATGTGTACTAATTTTGACCATAACCCATAGTAATTTTTATCGAATGTATATTAAAAAGTATTAAAATAATTTTATCATGTTTTAAAAATAATTGTACTTTATAAATTAAAATATTTACAAAGCATCTTATATATTTTATTTTACTTTTTGTCTAAAATTACTATGTAACATGGTAAAAATGAATACAAATGAATAATACATTCAAATCAAATAAATTTTACCATGGTACCCTTGTAATTTCTACTGTAACTACAATGACAGAAAAAATGTGATAGCTAGAAAGGATACTAGCGGCAAACACAGAATATACTCAATTTGAGTATAATTATTATTTGATGCAAGTACATTTCATATCAAAATGAAGTTTAAAGTGTACTGTACAATCATAATAACATTAACTTGACTGCAAATTTTCATTACTCAATCCTAATATAATATTAATTTATACCAAAAATAGCGATTACTGCATTTTTGTAAATATTTTGTTTATCTCAAGTAGGTAGATAATAAAAGAAGATTACAAGTTTACTTCAGTTGATAATATAGTTTTCTTACACTGACGATCTTCCTTACTTTCTACAAATGTATTTTATACGGAGATCCCGTATAAAGCGTACTTATGCTAAGTATGATGCTGTTTTACACTTCAAAAACCATTTTCTCATATTATGAATTCTTTTTTATTAATAAGAAAATACTTGTTACTTGAATCAAGTATATCAATTCTTTACTGCAAGTATATTATATACTTGAATTGAGTAAATGGAGTACTCATGCTAAAATTTTGTTCTATTAAATTTAAAATTTCAAAATATAAATAATCATATTGATAATGAAAAAGTTACTGTTATACCCATTGATATTGGTAAATTTAAATTAGTGAGCATTACTGATGAAGTAACTTAATGATTAAATATTCAGTAATTAATAAACAGATGAAAAGTAATCTTATAATAATTACAACAATTACTGTTGTACTTTTAAATACGTGGAGCTGCTGCACTTAGACTTGGCCTATTAAAAGTCTAACTCGTAATTTAGCGCTCAGCGATAAATTATTGATTGTAGAATCTTTAATAATAATTAATAATTTATTGAATGCCTATTAAATAATTCTAGGAAATTGACAAAATATTCTAATGAATTATCTTGAACATTTTTAACTATAGACGTGCCTTTAATTCATCAGTCTATCTTAATGAATGCGGTTCATGGGAAGTGGAAACTCAAGCCACATGTTACAAGTGGAATTCTCATACACTAGGCCAGCCAAAGAATGATATTCTGCCATGATATTTAAGGAAGTGGGAGAATCCGTTCTTCAGCAAGCTTGACTGCGTAAATATTTATGTCCACCATAAAACGCTAACCGGTAAGTTTATTAATAATAATTAATCATAAAATCTGAAAAGTACATTAATTAGATTTTTTTCTCATTTTAAACATTTTAACTTAGTTTAATTTTGAAATTATTGATGAATTCATTCCAGAATTCTTCAACAGTTGACAAAATGAATTTCATAACTGTAAAAGATGCAGAGTCAACAGTCAATTTACCGACAAAAAACAACAAATTAAAATTGCAAACATTAAAAACTTATTTTCCGGGTGCAAGCGGTCTTACTTGTATAATTGACGGTAATGTGGCCTGGAAATACAAAATGAGGATTTAGAATTGATGTCAGGGATTACCATCTATGACGTTTTCTACCAGAATATCTTACGAGGTTTAGTATCGTTTATCATTTTTATAACAAATATTTATATTTATTCATTGATGATTGTATTTGTGTAATTTTTAATAATGTATGCTACGTTCTTTAACTTCTAGAAGGAAATAAAAGTAAAAGCCCCGCGAAAAAACGCAAAATTGACGAAATTCTCGCAGTGATTGAGGGAAAGGAAAGTCTAAGTTCATCATCAAAACACATTGACCAAGCCAAAGTAAGTATAATACAATTTTACTTCAAGTAATGTTTTTATAAAGATGGCTTACATCATTTTTTTTTAGATTTTGAAGAAAAAGACTTCGAAGAAAAAGGTGCTGATAGGGTGGAAACACCGAGATCACGAACAGGCAAGATACAAATTAATGCGAGATCCATATGGAGGGATTAAAACGATTCAATTAGATTGCAACATTGATTATTCTTATTAAGATATTAAAGAGTTTTCACTAAATGCAATAAAAACCAAATATAACCATGCTATTTTAGAAGACTCGTTTATAGAGCTAGGAACTTATAATGAAGAAGTCCATCGAGAATTTAACTATGCCAGTGGTAAAAATTTTTGGGAAATTAGTCATAAATTCAAGTCATGCAATTCACAATTGAGAGTATATCTATTAACCACATCAATATCAAGAGGTACAAAAAAAAGGTCTGATATAAGTATAGATTCTTTACCAGCTCTAGGACTACCTCGCCTATCATCTAACAATGTTAGCAATAAATTGAACAATGATAATAGTATCAGCTCAGATTCAAAAGCCAAATTCACAGTAAAAAATAGAGAAAAAGTATCAGCCATTAACGTTAATGATTCAAATAACGATCAAATCAATTCAAACATTCAATCTCAAATAACAAAGAAAACTACAACTACATTAAATCCTGATAATGATCTTGAAATATCTGAAAAAAATTGTTTCAAAAATAAGGGTCTATCTATACCAAACATCAATAAATATGATATAAAATTTTCAGATAAAATATTGGGTCGTGGCGCATTTGGGTGTGTTACATTAGGTACATGGCTTGGCACCGAGGTTGCTATTAAAAGTATAAAATCGTCGAATAATGATAAGTATATATTAAGAGAAATTTATGCTTTGGACAAAGTGAGACACCCAAACATAATTTCTATAATGGCTGTAAGCCGGACGGATTTTTATTCGTATATTGTTATGGAATATTTTGAAAGTTCCAGCCTGAAAATGTAATTTTTAATTTTAAATTAGATTTGGTTACAACATTAATGAGTTAAAAAAATATTATATTAGTTTACAAATAACTAAGGCAATCGCATACTTACATGAAATGCAACCTAAAGTAATACATTAGGACATCAAACTAGAAAACATTTTAATCAACAAAGAGTGTTCCATAAAAATCTGTGATTTGGGATTGAGCAAAATTAGTGATGCACCGTCTGTGCTAGATACCACCGTTGGCAACAATTTCCACGGAACACCACTATATATGGCTCCTGAAATTTTAATATTTTATGACCAGGGACAACCCATCCAGATGTGTGGGCGTTAGGATGTTGTATTGTCGAAATATTCACAGAAACATGGACATGGACGTTATCGAAACCTGGTTTAGAGAATTTGAAAAATGAAATATTGAAACGAAAAAAAACCTGATTTATCAAGGTTCCATCAGCACTCCGAGAAATTTTGAGTGCTTGTTTTGATCATGAACCAAAAAGAAGACCTGAAGCTAGTACCTTATTGAATACTCTCAAACACCTCTACAAGAATGATAAATAATATGTTGATATCATTGTGCTTCGGTTTCTCTTCCTAGAGTTTTTTATTAATATTACCACTATTATTATAATTGAAACCTTGATCTCATTACTATTATAACATACTATTGTTCGATTATACTAAAAAGTCTTTAGAGTTTCATGATAGATGTTAAATAACAAACCTTTATTATTTTTCGGTTTGAATTTATAAAATGCAAGGTTTATGTACCTCTTATTATTATTATTATTATTATTATTATTATTATTATTATTATTATTATTATTATCATCTTGCGATTCGTCAGAGGTGTCTGGCCAGGGATCCCAGGGCTCCGACCCACCTGGGGCCTGACCAGACGGAATTATCCTGCAGGCACCTGACTCCCTCAGGTTTGAGGGTGAGCCGGGGCTGCAGCCGTTCAGTCATTTGTTACAGTCGTCTCAGGATTCGGAGAGAACCAAGGATGACCGCTTTCTGCATACGAGCCGCGAGAATCTCAGCCGGACTACGGCAGACTGGTATTGTTCGAAGCTCTGTCAGAAAGCGGTCCCTCATCCCTCCGAGGGCGCCAATCACCAGGACTATCACGTGCGCTGTGTATTCGTGATAGACATTTCTCATGACCTCCATGAGCTCTCTGTAGCGTTCCTGTTTACTCTCTTCTTTTGCACGTATATTTGTCTCAGCCGGGGCTGAGAACTCAATGTAATATACGTGCTTGGTGGTATGGTCGAAGAGAGTAATATCCGGCTTATTGTGTTCAATACGTTGGGGCGTAGAGAGCGGGTAATTCCAAAGAATTTTTGCTCTCCCGTTCTCAACGACTGACTCAATTTCACCGGGCACATAGGGCAGCACTGGTGTCTCGTCTATTCCATAAGAGTGCCGAAGGTGGTAATACAGCACTCTTAGGGCGGCGTTATGCCGGTGAATGTAGGCTGAGCGCGCTAATATCGGACAAGCCGATAAAACATGAAATAGCGTCTCATCTACATCACCGTGGCAAACTCGGCATCTTGTGTCCTCGAGTTGCTCGTGCATAACGTCACGCCGATAGGCGAGGGTGGAAAATACACCATCTTGGCAGGCCATAATGAATCCTTCGGTCTCAGAGAACAAGCCAGCTGACTTAAGGTATTGGAAAGTCAGCTGGTGTGACAAGTCCTGTGTTTCGAGATGACGATAAAACACACCATGTAAGGACTTTGCCACATGTTCGTCGAGCAGTTTTAACTGCTCGGTTGTTTTTATATCGACCTTTCGCTGCCCTCTGGTCAATTGCAAAAGCCTTAGACCGTCTGAGCTGCTAGGGTCGAAAACTGAGCCGAGGTTCTGCGCTGCCTGATATGCTGCTCTATATAGGAACGCATCCCTTCCCAATAGTTCAAAGCTGTTCACGAACTTGAGAAGAGGATCAGAGCTCTCATAGATGTCATAAGCCAGGCCTATCACTAACCTGTCATGTAGACACTCCAAACTTAGTAGTCCACGCCCTCCCAGATCACGGGGAAAGTATAGGCGTTGGACAGAAGATCGCGGGTGATGACTTCGATATAGTGTCATCACTTTCCTCGTGATAATGTCCAGATCTTTAAGCTCTTTTCGGAGCCATTTAAGAACTCCGAATGAGTATAGCAAGACTGGGACAGCGAGCATATTCGTGGCTTTGACTTTGTTAGGGCCTGATAATTCAGAGCCCCATATTCTCTTAAGTCGCCACTTGTACTCACTGCGGAGAGTATCTTTGATGTCAGACACGTCCTGCAAAGGAGATTGTGCCTGTCCAAGATATCGGTATGACTCTCCAGCATCCAGATGTTTTATGATGCTCCCGTCTATAAGCTCGACATTATCACTCCAGTTCGGCGATCTTCCTTTTACTAAGTGGGCAACTGCGCACTTGTCCAACCCAAACTCCATGCCGATTGCACTGGTATACTCGGAAACAACCTCTAAGGCTGTTCGGAGTCTCTCAGGACTTGCCGCGTACACTTTCAAGTCATCCATATAAAATAGATGTGTGACTTTGTGTACGCGGTTGGAGACTCGTCCGGCTTTATATCCAGGCGTTCGGCGTAGAGTGACAGATAATGGCAGCAGTGAGATGCAAAATAGGAGAGGACTCAGGGTATCTCCCTGGTATACGCCTCTCCTAAATGGCACTGCTCTGGTAGACACTCTTGTTTCACCAGATGTTACGGTGAAACGTGTCCTCCAGAGCGGCATCAGATGTTCGATGCATCTCACTATTTGTGGGGGTACTGAAAGGCATTCGAGCAAGTAGAGGAGAAGCTCGTGTGATGTTGTATCAAATGCCTTTCTGTAATCCACCCAGGCCATTGACAAGTTGCGCTTGTAGTAGTATGCGTCCATTGTGACGCATCGGTCTACTAGCAAGTTCTCCTTGCAACCTGTCAAGCCACGCTTGCTGCCACGTTGTTCGTTTATCTGTCTCCATACAGGTTCTATTGCAGTCAAAATCCTCTCGTTCAAAATCTTTGTAAACAATTTGTAGAGAGTATTTAGACATGCAATAGGCCTGTAGTTTTTGGGGTTGGACAGATCACCACTTTTGGGGATCAGCACAGTACGCCCTTCAACGAGCCATCCAGGAATGGGTGTATCTCCTCCTAGATATTCTGAGAAGATACGAGCCAGATGCTGGTGGGATGAGGTCAATTTCTTCCACCAGAAGGTGGGGATTGCATCTGGCCCAGGGGCAGCCCAGTTCTTTGTGCCCCTTAGAGCATTCCTGATTTCATCCATGCTGACTCGTTGAAACTCTTCAGGAATTCGTGATAGATGTTCGTCACAGAATTCTCTGAACAGTTGAAGGGCTGGAGTGTCTACATCTAGCGCACTAGCGCGACCATATATTTCGGTCCAGTAGGTTTCAACTCTTTCTGCACTCGGGGGCTCATAAGTGACAGGGGCTTGCGGCTTAAGAAAGCGCGAAGGGTCAGATTGGAACAATCTTTTGTCCCTTCGTCGCTTGTACCGCTTTGCTAATGACTTTTTAACGGCCATTAGCGATCTTATTTTGCCTGTGTACCTTTCCTTTAGGATCAGTAACACGGCCGTATTCAAAGTGTGATGTTCACGTCTGATACTCGCCACGATACGCCGAATTCTTGGCGTATAAGGCCTGTGAGTATTTACGTGATCCATCACACTCTGAATACGAGATGCACCCTGTCGAGCCTTCTTGATCTTAATTGCAATCTGTTCGATGCGTCTTTTCAGGCTTAACTCAGGATTGACAGGTGTTCGTCTGTTCTGAGTAAACCCTCGAGCCACATCATAGACTGCATTGTTGAGTGCAAAAAGATCTACACTATCTGGTACCCGATGGTCGAGATCTTGGTTAGCGCTGGCTAGGTGTTCTGCAGAGAGCGTAATTTTCCGGAGAAAATTACCCTCTCTGCCGGTGAAGTCCTGGTGATTGGTGCCCTCAGGGGGAGGAGATGGGGGTTCTGCAGTGAGAGAAGGGTGGAACGGGAGTATGCTCCACCTCGGTGCGGCTGTCTCGGGTGTTAGTGAGACTTCGCCCTCAGTCTCTAAAGCGTTTGATACTGAAGAGTCAGAGTCTGACTCCTCTTCTATCCGCCGTCGAGACTGAGTATACCGCACCTGCGATGCGAGCGCCGCCTGCGTTAGCTGTTGTAACTCTGGGTGCCTTTCGCACCACAGAGTATGCAGGCGCCTGGCATAGCCTGAGGTCTGTGGCTCGCATCTCTCCCAACACTGCATCAAATCCCGTCTCAGCTCCTCCGTCCACCTGAGGCGCTGTAGGGGTGGTCCGTGGTCGATAGCCATGTTGGAACGTATCGTAAGGCCCCTCCCAACTGTTCCATGGCCCTCATCCGAAGAGGGCCGGTTGTGGGGGGCCGGTGCAGGTCTATCGTTAGTAACCTGTTAAAAACCTTTGCAGGGGTGGTTAGCCCACTGCAAAGGTGGTGATGTTTAACGAAACCGAGATGGATAGTTTCGTTCCTCACGCCCAGAAGGCCATCACCAGTGAGGAGGGAAGAACTGGCTGTACGGACTTATTCCATTACCGTAGCGAGAGGAGCACCCCTCGGCCAGACATTATTATTATTATTATTATTATTATTATTATTAATATGTGGTGGCCGGCTTGGAACTTGGCCGCCTGGCCGCAAGATGGGTTCCTTGAACCGGTCGGTGAAGCCGCCATGCGGCAAGTGGGCAAAGCCTCACGAGCTGCCGCAAGAAGGTATATGAGCTCTACGGGCTTCCGTAGTATTTAGACTCAGTATTTTTTTTTAATCATTTCAAAACGAAGTTTTACTGATTCCAGGTACTTTCTTTACCTGCCTTCCGAAACTTTTTTACCTATCACTTTCATACTGGGGACAAGTAAATTCTATAATTCGCCACCGGAAAATATTTCTGTCAGTGTATAGTAATTTTATATTATGCAAACTAAAAAGTACTTCACATTCCAACCGTCATCCCCACTTTTTACTTGTTTACAAAGGAGCGAGGATAGATGAGCTATTCATTTCATTAAATGTGTCAATTTTATTTCATTTGTGAAAACTTAAAGACATACTTGGAATATTTTGAGAAGATTTAAGAAGATTATTTTGTTCACGTTAAGTTAGTAACAACGATTGATTATTTAATTAATAAAGAAAGAATTAAATAATTATTCTTTTTAATTCATTCTGATGAGAAAATCTCAACTTTTGAATTAACCTAACCGTTTAAGGATAGGGATGATTGTGTCGGAACAGAGCAAACGGAAGTCAGGTTCTATAACAAAAATAAAATATCTTTATTTTCAGCACTAACAGGTACACTAAATACACTGACAAACTTGAGTTGTTCACTAGGAAGACTGAATGTCGCTCAAAATCACTGAATGTCTAGTTTTAATTACTGAATGTGAATTGAATGTCTAAAAAATACTCAACTTGGTGTGTTCAGTATTATTGACCTCCCACACGAGCTCAGCACGCTTCTCAAGTTGAGCAAGAATATGATTGTGCACGTGGCGTTAGCCTATCAATGCAATGCAAATGAATTTTATGAAATGTCTTGAATTTACAATGAATTCTCGTGAAATATTACTTGATTATAGATTTAGCGTAAAGCCTGAATTTTTTGATGATTTACAATAGCACTAGTACTGATGATTGACTCACAATTATAAGATTTGTTAAGAATGAATGAGAATGGCGTGTACACGTGAACGAGAACAGTGAAAGAATGGCGACAGGAACTTCATTAGTCAAAAGGGACACTCAAAAGTAGTCAAATGAGTGACTAGATAAAGAATTATTGATTATTGGGTCGATTGGTTATCGACCCAGTCCCAATATAGCCGCCGAAGTTCCTGTCAGCTGGCAAATTCAAATTTGAGAATTAATTAATTCTCAACACATTCCTATCATGGAAAAAAATTGTTGCTAAAAATGAATATATTCCAAAGTTTTGGATTTAAATAATTTTTCATTGTTTTTATTTTTTTAACTAATTAGGTTTCGATTTAAATCACCCATGAATACAGATATATATCCATACATGAAACTGATAAACATACATACATATGTACGTGAATTGTGCATTTCTGTTGCAAAAAATTTTATGCTTTATACATTTATGTGACTTTACTACATTTATGTGACGTCACATAAATGTAAAACATAGGAATTGGGCATTTGTGTAACGTCACAGAAATGTACAAATTAAGACGTCAACTATTTTTTATGCTTTGTACATTTATGTGACAAGAATGAAATTTTTTTTTAGCAAGTTTTCAAGATTTTTTGGACGAAATAGGCAGGATAAAAAACAATTATTCTTTTTCTTAACTATCGCAATCATTTATCGGTTATTCAACTATATCTGAAAGAATGAACGAGATTATGACTATCAGCAAATCGAAAACATTAGACAGGATAAATGACTTCTAAGACCAGACGACTATGGGATATGATCTTAGAGGTTATTATCGAAGTTGTTAATGTAGAATTCATAACTAACATAATGTTTAAAAGTTTTTACAAATTAGGCTTTTAGGCAACTTCACAAAAATCCCTATAAATGATTTAATATTGAATGAAATGGCTATAATATAATGACAAAGAAAATGATCGAATCCGTTAACATTCGTTGTTTATCCGAAAGATTCTATTTCTCGTTTTAATTTGAAGAAAAATTGAGACAAAACCGAAAAACATTATGGTAAGATTTAAATCAATAATCTGTCGCTCCATAGTCTGAACAACTTATCAGTTATCCAAAGATACTTCAGGATAAAATATTATTCTATCATAGGTTCATAATCCATCAATAAATTACGTATGCATCATTTGTACTTTACATATAAGAAGATATCTATTCAACAGATAAAAAAAGTTTGTAATCGTATAATAGCTCAGTATTCGTGTTGCTATTGTGTATTTTTTTAAGTACATGGTATTAGAAAGTTTAAAAGAATTGTACATTTATGTGACATCAAAAAAATCAGACTGTTGAATTTTTCTAAACAAAAAAATTTTTTATGCTTTATATGTAATCGCGGAATCAAGAATGCACTATAAATAGATTCTAACTCTACAAAGTGATTGAAGACAGAAAAATATGATATAAGGCATAAGGAATCCCCAGTATCTACCACGATCCTCTATGGCGCATGAAATAGACTATGATCGACTTGTTACGTTCTCAAACAACATTCATAACACAGTTTACGTCCTAATTTATTTGATATATCAGGCAACGATGAATAATGGGATATTTTTTTAATAAAAAAGACCATTTTCCGTGATATGATAGAAAAGGATTTGTGATGTCATTTTTTATTTCATAAAGTACATGATATATAGAAGTTTTGAGTATTGTACATTTATGTGACACCACAAAAAATCATTCCAACTATTGAACTTTATTTAGAAAAACTGTTCCACGCCTCTTAGAAAAAAGTAACATCTTTTGTAGTGATCTGCTTATTGATATCGAATCACTTCTCATCTTGATTAGTAGAAAAAAATAAGACGAAAACAGCACAATGGGATTCAAACGTACGGTCTTTCGCATCGCGGTCTGATTTGCTTAACACTAGTCTACCAGTTCTATGATATTAAAGTTATCTCTCATGTGCATTTATCATTTATCAATCACGTACATATGCATTATTTCTGCTGTTTTCAGTATAAAAAGATTAGAAAATATATTTTCAATAGAAAATAACATTCGCAATCATATGATATTGAAGTATTTGTGTTGTGATTGTTTATTTCATAAAGTACATAATATATAGAAGTTCTGGAGAATTGTACCTTATGTGACACCGCGACGAATCACCCCAACTATTGAATCTTGGAAAAAAAATTTTTACGTTTTATATGTAACCGCAATATTATATCACATATAGTAAATTACTGCTCTTCGAACGGATTCAATACAGTTCAATGTTATATAAAAACATAAGAAATTACGAATATCTATAGAGATTTCCTATTTTGCATCAATAAACTATAATCGAATTGTAACATTTTGACCAACATTGATCATACATTTTTTATCCCAATTTTTTTCTCTGCATAAATAATAAAATTCTTGCTTTATACAGTAATTCAACATAGTTAAATGTTATATAAAAGCATCCGAAATATCAATCATCTACAGAAATTTTCTATGTTGCCTTAAATAAACTATAATTGTTTTGTAACATTTTGGATCAACATTAATCATACAATTTACGTCCTAATTTTTTTGTATAATAAAAAAATTATGAAATTTTTTTCTTATAGAAAGAAACCATTCGCAACAATATGATAGCATAGTATCATTGTGGTCGTCGTTTATTTTATAAAGTAAATGATGTACAAAAGTTTTGATGAATTGTACATTTTTGTAACACCATAAAAAAAATTCGAACTGTTGATTTTCATAAGGAAAAAAAATTATGTTACATCGCTTAAAAAGAACATTTTTCTTTTTTACAAATTTTTGTATCAAGATCAAATTATTTATTGCGATAATTAGTGAAAACACACACGGTAGAAAACATCACGGTAAGATTTGAACGTATGATCTCTAGCAGCGTAGTTTGACTCACTTACCCCTAGTCTACCAGTACTTTGAGAACAAATATTATTCTTTATGTATATTGCAAATTCATTAAACAATTACAGATACACTATACCTGCTGTATTTAACATAAATTATGATATATCATCTCAAAGAAAAGAAACCATTCGCAACAATATGATGGCATAGTATCATTGTGGTCGTCGTTTATTTTATAAAGTAAATGATGTACAAAAGTTTTGATGAATTGTACATTTTTGTAACACCATAAAAAATCCGAACTGTTGATTTTTAGAAAAAAAAATTGTGTTACATCTCTTAAAGAAGAACATACAAATTTTTGTATCAAGATTAAATTATTTTTTGCGATAATTAGTGAAAACAAAAAAAAACGGTCGAAAACATCACGGTAAGATTTGAGCGTATGATCTCTAGCAGCGTAGTCTGACTCACTTACCCCTAGTTCACCAGTACTTTGAGAACAAATATTCAGACTATTGATTTTTATGAAAAAAAAATTGTTCTCTGTCTCTTAAAAAGAACAGCATCTTGTTCAGCGATCTATGTATCTATAAAAAAGTAGTGCGTATCATAATTATGAAAAAGCAAAAAAAAAGTTGCGTGGTCGTTGTGGGATTCAATCATACATACTCTTCCGTTGTAGCCTGACTTTTTTGCTACTAGTCTATAAATATCATAAGACAAATAGTTTTTTTGATACAAATTTATTTTGGTATAATATTTCAAAGGAAAAAAAAATGCAAAAAAATCGTTTATATGACAACTTCAACGAAAGTTGGGCACAGCACATCTATTATCAGTATTATGAAAAAAAAATTTTTTTTTCATATATATTCTCTCGGTATTATCATACTCAAAACGATATGAAGCCATTTTTTTCCTATTTTTTAGAATTATATAAAATTGGCACGAATTATTCATTTATGTGACTTATATATATAAGTCACACAAATGTACAAATGGTAGAAAAACGCAAATATCCTGCAAACTAATAGGAGTATCTCTATATCCTCTGGAGGACCTTGTAAGAAGATCAAGACACACCTTATAAGCTATCAAAAACATAGTGTCACATAAATGTCCAGATAACGTACATATATATATATATATATATATATATATATATATATATGTATGTATGTATATATTGTGACGATACTTTTCCACTGGGGTAGGTGTACTCAGTATTCACCTTCCTCCAGGACCCTAATTTATCAGCTAACATCCCTGGTTCGCTTATAGTCATTATAAACGACGGGCGCCAAGTTATTTTTATCGCCAGAATAACTAAACTGGCAAAACTTACATCTAAATCCAAAAAAAAAACTTAAACCTAGACCAAAGCTTACAACTAATCTTAGATCAAAATCCAACCAAACTCTCACAATTCTCAAAAATCTTAAAACTAATTACGAAATCTTAAACTAAACTCAATTAAGATGCTGCTGGTAAAGAGGTCCTGACAGGGGATCTCCTGGAGCTCAGTTATGTGGGTTGTGGAGAGAGGGTCAGGGCCGGCAATAATCCTCGGTTGAACCCCACAAAAGTATTCAAAATTGTTAAATAAACAAACTGGAGTTGAAGGCTCTTCTTTACTAATTATTTAAATACCAATTATCAATTAATGCTTAATTTATTAGAACAAAATCAATTTTCTTATTCATTAATCAATTAACAACAATCATAAATCATTCTGTAACGATTCGGCATCATCAATAAAGAAAAATATTTTACAAACAAATAATTCTAACTCGAATTCTGGAACAAGTTTTAAATAATTACCTATCGTTTCTAAAATTTAAACATTAATTAACCTTAATCTAACGGCTCTAATCTCAAATACCCTGATTTTTATCTTATAAATGACTCGAAAACCCGAAGCAAAATCATCAATATCTCTTATAATTTAAACTATAACACTCTGAACTAAATTTATTAACTAACTAAATCACGAAAGCAAGCCAAGGGTGGAAGATTCCTTACATTTCATTATTCTACTTCTAAACTGTAACAAAACTATCAAAAATTACCAAATATCAGACTCAATACGACTTACAGGAGCTGCAGAGGATACTTAGGTGTCGTAAACTGGTCTCGACACGTTCCTGGATATTCTGGAACCTCCTCTATGCATCAGGGACCTCCCGGTAGTCTGCCATAACTCTACTTGATTGTTTCTTCCTCCGGGGCCTGTTCTCGTCTTCAACCTCCAATAACCCTCGCCATCTTCAATCTTCGAACTCCAATTTCTAACTGCTTCCTTCGATTACCAGAATCGAACTGCTCTCGTCGATCTCCAAAACGAACTCTCTTCTCTTCAAGCTCCAAACTACTTCTCTCTTTATCAAACTCCAAAATTGTACGCTCTGCATTCTTTATCCCCACTCCAATCTCACAATCAATCTTCTTATTTGCAGAACCACTTCTCCATTAGTAGCTTCATCACGCGATCTCTCCTAGATTTCATTGTGGAAGGGCGACTTAACCTAGGTGCTTCCTTGGAGGTGAGGTTGATCAGGCTTCCCCCCACAAGGCCTGCAAACTTATGTCTAATTCTTCAACTTAAAACTAATTGCTTCACAACATCTCCACAATGCCCATTCCACACCTCCATCTCTTCCATTTGGAGTGCCATATTACTGGGCCAGATCAAGTGATGATCACTCACAGGGCTAGAACGTCTTCTAGCATGGACCAACTAACGGGTGGCACGTTTCGTTTGGCCCTCTACTCCACGTTAGCGATCCACTTCTCCACTTAATGGTTTCACAGCTCCTCAAATATTTCTTACTTCTCCTCTACTAGCTCCTCCTTATCCTATTGAGTCTTTTCCTACTACCAAAATTAAATACATAATCTTCCAACCTTGCTACCTCCCTTTACATTAATATTTTCAAAACAAGTAATAACAAAAATAACTACAATTCATTAGATTAAAATAGTTTATAAACCAGACGTGAACCATCACTGTAACCATCGGTTAAATAGCCCCTGAGGACTCAAAATAATAAAATATGACGTGAACAATAGCTAGAGCAACCCAAATGGGCTACGATTAGCTTCCAATATTAATTAAATTATTCTTTAAGGTGTCAATGGGACGTTATCCCAAAAATAACGTCACAACTCCTCCCCCCCCTGGGGGTGATTTTGCGTAGGGTTTTGTTGTCTAGATCCTAACTATAACTTATCTTGACTACTATTAACAAAGTCTTCATGGAACAATCTTCTTCAATATTTTTTTTTTTCAATAAAATATTTAATATAAACTGGAACAACTGGATGCTCTCTCCGATGATACTGGATTTCTGGCAACTGCTCTCTGGTTAACTGGACCTTTGCTCTGCTTCTACTGCACACTGGAACTGCCTCAGATTCTCCCTGAACTTTACTCGTACTTTTCGCCCAGCTCGAACCCACGCCTGATATGCACAGACATAAGGTCTCATGCTTTACTGTACATTAACCTGGAACAATCGAAAAATTATCAAAGCAAACTATAACTTTCCTAGAACATCCTAGTATTAGCAAATTTCTCAAAGCACTATAGTTTATAAAGCAACAACAAAAAATAGTTTTCATCTAAAGCATCAAAACTAGAGCAATCAAAGGAAAAAAAAGATTTGTCTGACAACAAGTAAATCACATACTGGAACGATTTAACTAAAATGATCAATCATTAATGCAATTTTAGTTCACTAGAACAAGCTAAATGTTATATTAGCACTTTGGCAACTAAAGAGGTAGTTCATGATTTTATCCATTACTTCCTCTCGATTTTATTGGTTTTAAAGATTTTATTTAGAAACTTTATGAGGAAGAAAGCAGACAACAAAAAAAAATAATTTTGAGTTTAAATTAACAAAAGCATTCTAGAGCTACTTCCTCAGTTCTGCATACTCAGTAGTAAATTGTATAGGAGATTAGATCCTGATACTTACCATGGTCAGGGTATCATAGTACTTATCTTCGCGAAACTGCAATTGCAGATCTGTGTGTTATCGACCTTCTTTTGACTCGAACATTAAATTGCTATTGGTTACACCCCTTCTTCAATGTCTTCCGTCTTGAATATTTCATTCTAACCCGTCACCATTTTTATTCACCTTGACAAGGTACTACCCTTAAATATTATCTTTTAATTATATAGATAATTACCAGAAATGAAAGAGAATCTTCGTTGATTAATCTCAGATAACTTCCCAATTTCCAGGAAAAGAAAAAAAATTTTGTGTGAGTAAAATTCTAGGTCTATCATTAATCACATAAAGGAGTTAAAGTCAGGATGGGACATCTCGGGGTATCATTAATCACTAACATATGTTTACATGGAATGTATTGGACACTAAAATATATTTTCTAACTAAAATTACAACTGGAGCAAACTTAACTTAGTCTTATCTATTTTAACATTAGTAGTAATACAAAAAAAAGGAATGGAAGTTTTATTAAACAAAAAAAAGAATAATCCAAAGAAAAATATTATGATGATAGTTATATTATATAAAAAAAATTTTAAAAAGAAGTAAGCAAAATATTGAATAAAGACTGGATAAGGTAAAAACTACATATGGATAAAGAGAAGGATCGATAAAGAAGAATAGTAAATAAAAAAACTAGAGCAAATTTAGGAGGATGGTCCGGGGTTGCTAGAGCGATCCAAACGCCACGCTTGACTGGAGCCGGGGCCAGAGCTGCTGCTGCGGGGCACAGAGGTCGTTTCTCTTGGGACGTTCCTTCCATACTTTGCCACGTATGGTCCCTTTTCTCTCCATCTCTGTCCACATTTAGGGCAAGTACGGGTGGTCACCCCTACACGCCCACACATCTGGCAGAATCGCCGTCGTTGTTGGGGGCAATCAGCATACTGGTGGCCTGGTTCCCGACAATTCCAGCACAGCCTTTCCACACTAGCCACCAAGAGAGCCGGTTTTGGTGGAGTTGGTGTTGGAGTAGGCGCCGATTGAGCTCCTACGGATTTTCCGGTCTCTTCCACACCATCCTGGCGGCCTTTTGGTGAGTTGCTCTTGGCTAGGTCCATCACTAAAAGCGCTAACGTGCATATAGCGACTACTGGATCGTCTCTCTGGGGCAATCTTACAGGGACCTTTGCTGGTTGTAGAGGAGTAAGCTCGTCTGGTCGTGCTTTGGTTCCCGAGGACGATGAGGAGGGCAAGTCGGTCTGGGTACCCACTGTGTCCGTCTCTGGAAATGGTTTTATCTCTCCCGGGGTGGCGTTTCTGATTTTCACCCCAAACTTCTCCTTCAATGGACAGGCCTTATTGTCCTTGTGGCTCAAAGACCTAGCCATCCGACCCAGAGCACTGATCAACCCTGGCTGGTACTCGTCGAGCCATACGAGAGCAGGCACGTATCTCCGTATGGGGTCCCATATGGGATCATCATCAAACTCTAAATCCTCTTCCGGCTCGGGAGTCCCCAACCCTCCAGGTCCTGGTCTCATCTTCCCCTTCCCTTCCTTCGACTCCTCATCACTCCTCTCTTCTGCTGATCCCCCTTCCCACTGGTCCTCCTCTACTTCGTCTTCTTGTCGCTGTCGTGCCACGAACTTAAAAGCGTCATCATCTGGATGATGACGACTGGCCATCCTGTAGCCTTACGAGAGCGATCTCTATTCCCTGAAAATTACAAACAGTCTTAGTTATTTTGTTTACACCGAGATTTCCAGGTTAGTCCAAAAAAAAATGAAACACTAAGAGGTCAATAGTTAATTAGGAAAATTTTTAAGAGACACTACGGTACTAGAGCATACAGGTGAAAGAAAATGAGAACAACAAAAAAAAATATTTTTAAGCTTTAAGCTTAAATACTGGAGCTTGATATGGCTTTAAATCTTGTATGGAGACCTTTCCCCTTGGAACTCCCTCTAGGTCAACGATCTCGTATACCACTTTTGATATCTTTTTCGTGATTTTAAACGGTCCATGATATGGTGGTGTCAATTTGGCCGAGAAATGTTGGGCGCCTGATGATAATACATGGTATTTCTTCCAGACTAGGTCTCCAACATTATACTCCACGTCACGCCTCTTTTGGTTGTAGTAGTGGGCTTGTTTTCTGTACGCTTCCTCTAGAGCATGGGTTACTGAGGCTCGTAGTCCCTCAAGCCGTCTCATTCGCTGCATCCAGACGTCTGTTGGTCGTTCTATCAGCTCGGCTTGGTCCTCGTGCTCGTGGCGTAATCGAATCGCGGGTCTTGGCTCTCGTCCAAAGTTCAGAAAGGCTGGTGAAGACTGTATGGAACTATGGTGAGCAGTATTATGTGCAAAACGGAAGTCATGCAGAAATTTATCCCACTCTCTGTGGTCGTTTCCTATAAACGAAATCAACATGGTCTTGATTACGCGATTCACCCGCTCGACTGGGTTCGCTTGGGGATGGTATGGAGGCGTCGTGACGTGCCGGAACCCTATGGTGTTAGATAGAGTACGTAAATTGTGATTTACGAATTCTGTCCCATTATCCGTCAGCAATATGCGAGGAGCACCCCATCTGGATACAACGGTGTCTTGGATAAACGAACTGATAAGACTGCCTGTAGCTTTTCTCAAAGGCTGGACCTCAATCCACTTGGTATACAAGTCCTGGATTACTAGAACGTACGAAAACCCCGATTTACTACGAGGTAGAGGACCCATAACATCCGCAGCAATTACTGCCCAGGGTTCTTCTACAACCTTTCTACCCATGAACCCTGCTGGACGAGTCTGCTCCACTTTATTTCTCTGACAAGTATCACAACTTCTTACAAATGCTACCACATCCTTGAACATGTTTGGCCAATAATACGTGAGGTACAATCGTCTATAGGTCTTGTCAACTCCAAGATGTCCAGCTTGTGGTGTACAATGACCTTCCTGGAGCGCTCTTAACCTAGCCTCTCTTGGTAAAACCAATTTTCACGCGTCTAGATCCTCAATTTCTACATCAATGAAAGTCGATGGTCGATGGAAATACAACTTTGACCCTTCAATACGCCAGTCGGGAAACTTCGCAGGCTGTCTCTCGACTCCCCTATAACGACGAATATACCAACGATCTTCTGTAGCAGATATGAAGTGCAAAACCTCGGCAAGATCTTCCGGGATACGAGATAGAGCGTCAGGGACATGATGCAAAGCCCCCTTTCGATGAACAATTTTGAAATCGTACTCTAATAATTCTAGAGCCCACCTTGCTAAACGACCTGTAGGATTTTTGACGTTATGTAGCCATTTTAAGCTACTATGGTCAGTGATGACAGTAAATGAGTAGCCCTCCAAATAACAGCGAAATTTTTGTATGGCCCATATGACTGCTAAACACTCCTGCTCTGTTACCGAATAGTTTTTCTCTGGATCAGTTAAAGATCGACTCGCGTAGGCAATTACCCTCTCCTCCCCATCAATAACTTGGGTCAACACAGCTCCTAAACCTACTGAGCTTGCGTCAGTTTGAAGAGTGAAGGGTAGACTAAAATCAGGACAAGACAATGTCGGGGCAGAAGTCAATTTTTCCTTCAAGATCCTGAAGGCTCTATTTTGCTCGTCACCCCACTCCCAAGTTTGATTCTTTTTTAGCAATTTATTCAAGGGAGCAGCAACTGTAGCAAAATCTGGAATGAAACGACGATACCATGAAGCCATACCTAGGAATCTTCGGATTTGTTTCACATTTTTAGGAGTTGGGAACTCGAGGACTGGTTGAGTTTTCTCTGGATCTACCTTGAGCCCTTCACTATTAACTACAAAACCCAAATATTTGACTTCAGCGCAACAAAAGGAACTTTTATCGCGGTTTATGGTTAAGTTAGCAGCATTCAATTTATTTAAAACAATCCTGAGCCAATGGAGATGTTCATCGAAAGCTTTAGTCACAATAATGATATCATCCAAGTAAACAAATACATGAGGGTGAACCTCAGGACCTAGAACCTTATCTAATAACCTCTGAAAGGTAGCTGGAGCGTTAGTCAACCCATAAGGCATCCTCGTAAACTGGAACAAACCTCTACCTGGAACGATAAAAGCAGTGATAGGCTTCGCTCTTTCTGTTAACGGAATTTGGTAATATGCTTGACTCAAATCTAACGTGGTTATATACTGAGCGTGACGAAGTTGATCTAATATCTCGGACATGTGAGGAATAGGATACGCATCTTTCTTTGTGACCGCGTTCACTTTCCTATAATCAATACAAAACCGCCAGGTGTTGTTTGGCTTCTTCACCATCACCACTGGACTTGCCCAGTCGCTTTGGCACTGTTCTATTATACCTGTTTCCCACATGCTATCAACCTCTTTCCACATCGCATCCAGAATTGCTGGAGTTACTGAATAGAATTTTTGCTTGATTGCTGGACTATCTCCAACATCTATGTCATGAGCAGCCATAGTCGTTGTACCTAACACCTTTGGAGCTTTTGGGATGAGTTTCGTCAATAATTGATCTAGTTGATTTTCTTCTACCCGGGTTACCTCTCGCAGACCATACAAAGTGATCTGACATGCTGCGGTAGTTGGTGAAAAAGTAAATTGAGACTGAGGATTGTCCCTAAAAAACCAAGTTCTCATAGCAAAATCAATGACTATTCCAGATTTTTGAAGAAAGTCCATACCTAGTATACAATCTTCGGATAGCGGATACATTAATAAAAATGTAACAGAGATAACTCGGTTACCCAGTTCAATATTAGTGGTGAACTCTTCATTGATCTTATGGCAAGCACCACTGGCTGTTACTACCCTACGAAACATAATTAATTTTGTTGGTAATTTTAATTCTTTAATGATATCTATTACTTTTTGGCCCACAAAAGATTTTGAGGCCCCTGAATCTACAAGAGCTGTAATAATATGGTCACCGATATTAAAAGATACGTAAAATGCCACGGAGGAACGGTTTTTTATTCGACTTGACTGAGAAATCAATGATGGAATCCTCTTCCCTTCTACATTCTGGAGCAAAATCTGAAGATACTGTAATATTTCTAGTAGCCGACTCATTAAAGCAAAGTGAGTGCGCTAGAGCCGGAAGAGCGCTCACTTTTTCGCGTTTCCCGAGTTGCAAATTGGACAAGTGACTGATGTCACTCCTGGAGCACGACACTTGAAACAAAATCTTCTACGAGGCTCTGGGCAAAAACGATAAAGGTGACCAGGTTTGTTACAATTCCAACAAACAATTTCATTGGACCCTGGATTCACTGGAGCTTGTGTGGGTTGAGCTGGAGCTGTGGGGTCTGGATGAGTTGGCCTGTCACCCGTCTTCTCCATAGGGGATCGGGGTTGCATGGCCTCCAACATTTCAGCAGGATAACGGATCATTGGATGCATCATTCGTACATTCTCTGGAGTTTTTCGTGGAAGGATAACAGGATAGGGTCCAGTGTTGGTGATTCTGGGACCAGCGTAGGCGTAAGCAGGACACATGGATTCCTCTGGACGAGGTGGAGGCCTACGATCTCTTAAACTACGCCAAACTTGCTCCTGACGAGCTGCCAGATTCTCCAACTCCGCCATGGACAACCTATCGCTCCAAGAGATCGCTATACGATAGGCTGGATGTAACCCCCGATGAGCATATCGAACGCATTCAACGTCCGGCCATCTAGGGTCGGTACGAGCAAATAATCCATTCATACATGCGAGATACTCTCCTACAGGCTCCCTTCCGCCTGAGTTCTTCTGGCAATTTCTTCCCTCAACGCTATCTGGTAGTCTGGATCAGAAAATCTAGAGCGGAACGCCTTCTTTACTTCCACCCAATTTGCAAGAGAGCCCATACGACCACGATACCATACTAGAGCACCACCTTTCAAAAAGAATGGCATAGCTTTCAGTAAAACTTCATCGCTAACGCCTAATAAATCAACACCTTCTTGAACCCGACTCAAAAATAACTCAACATCCTCTCCTAGAGCACCACTGAAATTAGTATCCCACCGTTGCATTGCCTGCAGAAAAGCAACTGGTTTAACTTGGCTAGAGCTTGCTGGCTCGAGGATTGAATCGTCAGAGTTAATACGATAATCAGCCTGAGTTGGATGGATGGTACTACGTCGTGGATTGCCATGTGGACCCGACTGGACATTCCCAGCATTCATATTCACGGCAGAATTACCAGAATCACTCCATTCTTGCCCACTAGGAAGAGTACCCAAGCCCTCACCACGACTACCTCCATGACCCCCCCGCTGGGTATTAACATAAGGATGTTCGAATTGTCGTCTCTCGTATGCTGGGTGATTGTAGACTCCACTAAGTGGTGGTCTAGTTAACTCAGGGTAATAATATCCCTGAACTGGGCGAGGATCAAAGGTATACCCAGGATGACCGCTAGGCATGGATCGTTTATACCCACCTGAGGTGCTAGGTACACTAGTTTGACCCCCCCAGATTCATACCAGATCCCCCTGCTGCTTGATATGCATCCGATGTCTCATGAACAGGAAGTGGACCTACTTCCTGACTCTCAACTACGTCTGGAGTCGGTGAAACCTCCCTCGTCCCCTGACTCTCGTTCAAGTTTTCCCCGTCATCGGACATGCTCGTTATATTCTGTATATAAGTCATGCATAAATTAAATAACTTAATTCTACTAGTAATAATCCGGGAGTTAATTCTTGCTCCGTTATTTGCGAGAGAAAGCGATTTCTATAATACAGCAAAAAGAATGAACGAGAACAAAAGAAAACGAAAATAAATTCGCCGAAACTTTCAAGGTTTTCTTTCACCTTACATTTTTGAAGTTCTCTACCTCAACTTAAGTTTTGATTCCCCAATCATGCTGTTTGTATATCTCTCTCTCTTCCTTTATATTATTCCATCAAATTTAATAATAAAGTCTCTAGAGCCCTCTTTGGTAAATGATCCCCCTATTGTAGTCGGGTAGTAGCCTATGTACTTTCAAATTTTAATAAGATAAACCGAAGCAACAAAAGGTTACATTCGAGCCTCTTCACCGAAGCACTTACGCCTTTAATTTTATTTATGTTCTCTCTCTGTTTTGCACCGGTCGGCTTGTCATGAGTCCTTATTATCTAATCAATTTTTTTCATAATTACTGATGTAAGAGGAAAAAGGGGAAAAGAAAAATAGACTAGACAAAGGAAAGAATCGAAAAGTAAAAGGGGAAAGAAAGAGAAAAAGAGAAGGAAAAAAAAAGAAGAATACATAAGAGGTGAATAAGCTAAAATATAGAATGAAAGAAAATGAAGTGGGAAAAAAAGAAAGTAAAGGAAAGGAAGATGGCATAAGTAAAGATAAAAAAAAAGAAAGAAGAAAAATAAAATAGAGTATATAAGTAAAGGGAAAAGGAAAAAAAAAATATATAAGGGAAATAATTATTTTATATAGAAAGAAAAGAAAGAAGGAAAAGTGATGGGAATATAGAGACAAGAAAGAAAATAATAAATAAAAAAAAGGGAGAGAAAGGAAGAATGGAAAAGGAAGAAAGAAGAAGAGATGAAATAGGAAAGAAGTAGAAGAAGAAGAATAGGGGAAGGGTAAGAGAGATGATAAAATAAAATGGGATTAGAAGAAAAATGGAGGAGAAAAAAAAAGAAATACGGTACCTAAGAAAGAAAAAAAAACTCATAAAAAAAAATAATTTCTACCTCTCAACTTCTTTTAAGTCTCTCGAATCCAAGATAACAATAATCGACTGGAGCAAAACTACGAGTAGCTATCCGCGGGTCTTCAAAAAAAAAGTTAAATAATAATAATAATAGAAAAGGGAAATAAAAAAAAGAACGAATTAAGAAGAATAGATAATAAGGGATAAGAAATAGAATTCGAAAGAGACAGAAAAAAGAGAAAAAAAAAATAAAAAATAAAAAAAATAAAAAAAAATAGGTAATGTTTTACTGTAGCACAACTTCAGGAGAAAAGAAGCAATACATTTCTACGATATATATACTTTTTTTTTGGTTATTAAAAAAACAAGAGGAACTAGGTAAATAATTTTCACCAAATAATGTAGCGCAGCTACAAAAAAAACTAAACTTTCATCATGGTTATCCATTTTCCCTCGGATCCCCCCAATTTATTCGAGCTAGCCATGTCGACTAGAACGTCTACCATGAATCGAAGGAGATGGACTCATGACCGCCAACCGTATTTAATTATTCTTACAAAGTAAAAAAAAAAAGGTAACCACAATGAGAAAGAGAAAAAAAAAAGAAAAGTTTCAAAGAGTTACATACTGTAAAAGTGAGGATTAACTATTTTTATTATACGAAAATAATTATTTACTTCCAATTTCACGAGCTAAACCAACATTTGGATCAGCTGATCGAAAGTAGGTCAAACTTAAAGCAGATATAACACAATAACTTGAGAGGTTAATACTGTAGCAATTTTTCCTAGATCATAACTGACTTTAATTTTCCAACATCTTTATCAAACTTCCAATTAATTCACTGCTAATGTTTATTTAATTTGCTAAATAATTGTTTTAAAAGACTAGAGCAAGTCCTTAATTTTAACTGAGAGAGGAACACACAATACCCATGATTTTTGCTGTTAAATTCAAAAAAGAAAAAAAATAAAATAAGCGATTATTTAGATTTTTATAATGTCAATGTGGACCCTTAATTAACAAAAACGTCTGTCTACTAATGTATTTAATGCCGGTGACATTACTTGATCATTTTCTGGCTCTGGAACACACGCACAAGCTCGCGACAACGACAGGTCTGATCGCGTAGTGCACATTGCGGGGAACATCGATTCATAACTCCCATGATTTTAAGAGTTTTCTAATTGTAACAATTTTTCCTAAAAGTTTAGACCCTTATTTACCCCTCTGTAAAGTTTCAATTGTAAAGATTAATAATTAGGGATGCTACAGAATTGCTAAAGTTGAAAACTCAACTCGATCTCGGCTTGGCGTTCGAGCGTCGAGCGTGAGTGACGCGAGTGGAGGGGATACCGCTTGCGAGCGAAGCAAGTCGTGCCGGTTGCCGTAGATCTCTCATGTCTCCACCGCGCATCTTTCTGCGCATCTCGTGGACAAAGCTCTCTACTCGGCTAGAAATTCCATATTTTAGATGATCAAAACCCCCAAAATTGACACAAATAATCAACAATAAGTAATTTCACCGCGATTCCACACAATTTAATATAATTTTCTCTAGAGCAAATGACTGGATCTTTATGAAATGGCGGTCGGTATCGTTCACGACGCGGGCACGTGCACTACCACACGGGTTTTCTTTCTTTCACACAATCTTCCGACGATGTTTTCAGGTGGAAATGACTCGATCTTCACGTTGATAATAATCAAAGCTCATCAAATACGTGAATAAAACCCCGAGAAACACACTAGATCATGCAATAAACTGTATCAAGGATTGAAACTTACCGATAAATGTGTTGTACGTAATCCAACCGCTACTTTCGTGGCACTTATCCACTCCTTCACGTCCACTAGCAACTTTTAGATTGTTTTGTTAATGGCTTAAACGAGTCACCACCACCACAATAACTTCAATAATTACTATATTACTATTATTAACAAATTATTGCTTGATTAATTCACGAACTGACACTTGAAGTGCGTAAGCGCGTCTGTACTATGCAACAGTTAAGACAAGAATGAGATAAGACTCGCTGGTATTCGCTCTCGAGTCTTCTCTCGCGTTCGCTGATTGGCTTATTTTGCCCTCACTACCGGAAAGGTACGTAGCAAGTACACTTGCACTTCTGTGTTTACAATAAGGGAACACAGACCTTTCCACAGTAAATCCTAAGAATTTACAGGTGAAAGCAAAATAAGTAGATTCAAAAAAAAAAGTATATCTCTAAAGCATGTGATAGAGACCTTCTCTATCACTCAAATGAATAAAATAATAAATAAAAAAAAAATTCCTATAGTCCATTCCCGGGAGCAAACAAAGATTGTCTCGAACTTTCTTTGTTAACTTAATTTCACGAATCTAACGATACTAATCGAAAGAAAATATGGAATATTACTAGAGCTGGTACTTGATCGAAAACAAAAAAAAGTTGTTTATGGCGAGAGATTTGCCTAGATATTTCTAACTGGATTAGGCTTAATCCTTAACTGAAATTTTATATCAAATATTTCTGTGAATTTAGACAATAAAATCTTCAAATTTCTCAAAATTTCGACGTTTAATTTAGCACAAAAGCTAATCTCTTATAGAATGTTCCAGAACTCAACAAAAAAGAACTCTAAATCAAAATGTATGTTTTTCAGCTTGAACCTTCAACTTCAAGACAAAGGAAATAACTAATAGTTCTCACATAGAAATCTTTATCCTAAATATTAACTCTCAATGAATAATACATCACGAAATTCTCCATAAATTCGACAAATATCTTACCAATAATCAATGCTACAAATTCTTCTATTTTCAACGCACAAAATCAATTATTCTCAAACAAATTATCAAATAAATAAAAAATCAACTACTCTACTCCGAAACTACAACAACAGAAAATTATTCGCCCAAGCCCCACGTCGGGCGCCATTTGTGACGATACTTTTCCACTGGGGTAGGTGTACTCAGTATTCACCTTCCTCCAGGACCCTAATTTATCAGCTAACATCCCTGGTTCGCTTATAGTCATTATAAACGACGGGCGCCAAGTTATTTTTATCGCCAGAATAACTAAACTGGCAAAACTTACATCTAAATCCAAAAAAAAAACTTAAACCTAGACCAAAGCTTACAACTAATCTTAGATCAAAATCCAACCAAACTCTCACAATTCTCAAAAATCTTAAAACTAATTACGAAATCTTAAACTAAACTCAATTAAGATGCTGCTGGTAAAGAGGTCCTGACAGGGGATCTCCTGGAGCTCAGTTATGTGGGTTGTGGAGAGAGGGTCAGGGCCGGCAATAATCCTCGGTTGAACCCCACAAAAGTATTCAAAATTGTTAAATAAACAAACTGGAGTTGAAGGCTCTTCTTTACTAATTATTTAAATACCAATTATCAATTAATGCTTAATTTATTAGAACAAAATCAATTTTCTTATTCATAATCAATTAACAACAATCATAAATCATTCGGTAACGATTCGGCATCATCAATAAAGAAAAATATTTTACAAACAAATAATTCTAACTCGAATTCTGGAACAAGTTTTAAATAATTACCTATCGTTTCTAAAATTTAAACATTAATTAACCTTAATCTAACGGCTCTAATCTCAAATACCCTGATTTTTATCTTATAAATGACTCGAAAACCCGAAGCAAATCATCAATATCTCTTATAATTTAAACTATAACACTCTGAACTAAATTTATTAACTAACTAAATCACGAAAGCAAGCCAAGGGTGGAAGATTCCTTACATTTCATTATTCTACTTCTAAACTGTAACAAAACTATCAAAAATTACCAAATATCAGACTCAATACGACTTACAGGAGCTGCAGAGGATACTTAGGTGTCGTAAACTGGTCTCGACACGTTCCTGGATATTCTGGAACCTCCTCTATGCATCAGGGACCTCCCGGTAGTCTGCCATAACTCTACTTGATTGTTTCTTCCTCCGGGGCCTGTTCTCGTCTTCAACCTCCAATAACCCTCGCCATCTTCAATCTTCGAACTCCAATTTCTAACTGCTTCCTTCGATTACCAGAATCGAACTGCTCTCGTCGATCTCCAAAACGAACTCTCTTCTCTTCAAGCTCCAAACTACTTCTCTCTTTATCAAACTCCAAAATTGTACGCTCTGCATTCTTTATCCCCACTCCAATCTCACAATCAATCTTCTTATTTGCAGAACCACTTCTCCATTAGTAGCTTCATCACGCGATCTCTCCTAGATTTCATTGTGGAAGGGCGACTTAACCTAGGTGCTTCCTTGGAGGTGAGGTTGATCAGGCTTCCCCCCCACAAGGCCTGCAAACTTATGTCTAATTCTTCAACTTAAAACTAATTGCTTCACAACATCTCCACAATGCCCATTCCACACCTCCATCTCTTCCATTGGAGTGCCATATTACTGGGCCAGATCAAGTGATGATCACTCACAGGGCTAGAACGTCTTCTAGCATGGACCAACTAACGGGTGGCACGTTTCGTTTGGCCCTCTACTCCACGTTAGCGATCCACTTCTCCACTTAATGGTTTCACAGCTCCTCAAATATTTCTTACTTCTCCTCTACTAGCTCCTCCTTATCCTATTGAGTCTTTTCCTACTACCAAAATTAAATACATAATCTTCCAACCTTGCTACCTCCCTTTACATTAATATTTTCAAAACAAGTAATAACAAAAATAACTACAATTCATTAGATTAAAATAGTTTATAAACCAGACGTGAACCATCACTGTAACCATCGGTTAAATAGCCCCTGAGGACTCAAAATAATAAAATATGACGTGAACAATAGCTAGAGCAACCCAAATGGGCTACGATTAGCTTCCAATATTAATTAAATTATTCTTTAAGGTGTCAATGGGACGTTATCCCAAAAATAACGTCACAATATACAATATATATGTACGTAAATTGTGCATTTCTGTTGCAAAAAATTTTATGCTTTATACATTTATGTGACGTCACATAAATGTAAAACATAGGAATTGGGCATTTGTGTAACGTCACAAAAATGTACAAATTGAGACGTCCATTATTTTTTATGCTTTGTACATTTATGTGACAAGAATGAAATTTTTTTTTAGCAAGTTTCCAAGATTTGTTGGCCGAAATAGGCAGGATAAAAAACAATTATTCTTTTTCCTTAACTATCGCAATCATTTATCGGTTATTCAACTATATCTGAAAGACTGAACGAGATTATGACTATCAGCAAATTGAAAACATTAGACAGGATAAATGACTTCTAAGACCAGACGACTATGAGATATGATCTTAGAGGTTATTATCGAAGTTGTTAATGTAGAATTCATAACTAACATAATGTTTAAAAGTTTTTACAAATTAGGCTTTTAGGCAACTTCACAAAAATCCCTATAAATGATTTAATATTGAATGAAATGGCTATAATATAATGACAAAGAACATGATCGACTCCGTTAACATTTGTTGTCTATCCGAAAGATTCTATTTCTCGTTTTAATTTAAAGAAAAATTGAGACAAAACCGAAAAACATTATAGTAAAATTTAAATCAATAATTTGTCACTCCATAGTCTGAACGACTTATCAGTTATCCAAAGATACTTAAGGATGAAATATTATTTCTATCATAGGTTCATAATTCATCAATAAATTACGTATGCATCATTTGTACTTTACATATAAGAAGATATCTATTCAACAGATAAAAAAAGTTTGTAATCGTATAATAGCTCAGTATTTGTGTTGCTATTGTGTATTTTTTAAAGTACATAGTATTAAAAAATTAAAAAGAATTGTACATTTATGTGACTTAAAAAAAAATCAGACTGTTGAATTTTTCTGAACAAAAAAATCTTTTATGCTTTATATGTAATCACGGAATCAAGAATTCACTATAAATAGATTCTAGCTCTACAAAGTGATTGAAGACAGAAAAATATCATTTAAGGCATAAGGAATCCCCAGTATCTACAACGATCCTCTATGGCGCATGAAATAGACTATGATTGATTTGTTACGTTCTCAAACAACATTCATAACACAGTTTACGTCCTAATTTATTTGATATATCAGGCAGAATAAATAATGGGATATTTTTTTTAATAAAAAAGACCATTTTCTTAGAAAAAAGTAGCATCTTTTGTAGCAATCTGCTTATTCATATCGAATTACTTTTCATCTTGATTAGTAAAAAAAAAAATAAGACGAAAACAGCACAATGGGATTCGAACGTACGGTCTTTCGCATCGCAGTCTGATTTGCTTAACACTAGTCTCCCAGTTCTATGATATTGAAAGTTATCTCTCATGTGCATTTATCATTTATCAATCACATACATATGCATTATTTCTGCTGTTTTCAGTATAAAAAGATTAAAAAATATATTTTCAATAGAAAATAACATTTGCAATCTAATGATATTGGAGTATTTGTGTAGTGATTGTTTATTTCATAAAGTACATAATATATGGAAGTTCTGGGGAATTGAACCTTATGTGACACCTCGACGGATCACCCCAACTATTGAATCTTGAAAAAAAAATTTTTTACGTTTTATATGTAACCGCAATATTATAATCACATATAGTAAATTTCTGCTCTTCGAACGGATTCAATACAGTTCAATGGTATATAAAAACATAAGAAATTACGAATATCTATAGAGATTTCCTATTTTGCATCAAATAAACTATAATCGAATTGTAACATTTTTGACCAACATTGATCATACATTTTTTATCCTAATTTTTTTCTCTGCATAAATAATAAAATTCTTGCTTTATACAGTAATTCAACATAGTTAAATGTTATATAAAAGCATCCGAAACATCAATCATCTACAGAGATTTTCTATGTTGCCTTAGATAAACTATAATTGTTTTGTCACATTTTGGATCAACATTGATAATGCCATTTAGGTCCTAATTTTTTTGTATAATAAATAAATTATAAGATTTTTTTTTAATAGGAAGAAACGTATTCGCAATGATATAATGACATAGTATCATTGTTGTCGTCGTTTCCCTTATAAAGTAAATGATGTACAAAAGTTTTGATGAATTGTACATTTTTGTAACATCATAAAAAAAATTCAAACTGTTGATTTTTATAAGGAAAAGAAATTATGTTACGTCTCTTAAAGAAGAACATTATTTTTTTCATAAATTTGTGTATCAAGATCAAATTTTTTTTTGCGTTAATTAGTGAAAACAAAAAAAAAACGGTAGAAAACTTCACGGGGAGATTTGTACGTATGATCTCTAGCATCGTAGTCTGACTCACTTACCCCTAGTCTACCAGTCCTATGATTTACAATTTTGTCTCTCATGTATATTTATAATTTAACAATGAAATACATAAAAAATAAAAATAAATTCAAACTGTCAAACTTTTTCAAGAAAAAAAAGTGTTTTGTGTTTTATATGTACTTGCAGAATTATAAACGCACAAATGGTTAGAAGTTAATATACAAATTTCGATGTTATTATGAGCTTTTTTTTTAAAAAAAAAGATTTTCACAGTTAAAATTTATAACTAAAAAATTATCATAATATTCAAGATTATGCATTAATATTTGTATCCATTATCTTTTTCTGTTTTTTTTTTTTTATATTTTGATTATATTATCATCTAATGAATAATTGAAAATTAGGTAGACACAAAATAATGATTATATTTTTATATGATATTAAATGTAAAAGAGTGTTAGACACTTTCCAACCAGACGTATGTTAAAAATGACGTTAAATACATTCAGTAAAATTTTGTATTTGATATAACTAATAAAAAATTATAGAAATGTATAAATTATTTATTTATTATGATTGACCATACAAACTTTAGAGCAAGATTGGGCAAATTTTGATTTGTAGGAAAACCTGTAGACATGAGAAAAGTTTCTACTAAAATTACGTTGTATGTTTAAGGAATATAGTGTGCTCTGAAAAGTATAAAATAGCAGCTCAGTACTGCTCTAGAGTCTAGACATTTTATTGAGAAAAATTGATCTTGATAGTAATAAATATTTTTTCACTCATGTAGAATTATAAAAGAGGGAAAAAAGAACAGAAAGAATGGATAACAGAATTCTAATAAATTCAAATGATATCATTCTAATAAATTTATTTATTGTAATCTAATATTAATTATATTTACTTTAAAATTAATAATAATAGACAATTTATATATTAATAATCTCAAAAGAGAAACAACTGTTTAAGGCTGGGCTGAAGTCAGAAAGTTTCCCGGAGTTGACTTTACGCCCTCGCGTTGTGCGGCGAAAGGCCGAAGCTCGATATTAATTGAAATTGAGTAGGTAACAGGAAATCGTTCGAAAATGATAATTTTCAGGGATGCACTACAAAAAGGGAGCCTTAGGGCACCAAAAAATTCACAAATTTCAGAATATTCTGTTCCGAGCAAGACAGAGCAGAGAATGTATATATCTATCTCCGTCTTATTTTTTAGAGAAGATTGCGAGTTTGAACAGTTGACGAGCAAGCACATACTCCACCCTCTGTTACCAAGCCGGAAGCTTATGATATCTAAACGTAAACAAAGCAAATAAAAATATGCTCGCTCTGCAGTCAGAAGGTTCGACAGTGATTTTACCGAACGGTGTTCGATTTAAATGGCGGCAAAATTTTTTTTTTATTTAAATTGCATGTAATTGCAATTTTATCATGCCAAAAATGAGTTTAAAATTTCAATTTTTATGTAAAATTATTTTTCAATTAATCAATGACAAATGAAAAAATATTTAAACAGGGCCATTAACCTTTTTTGTACAAATACATTGATAATAGCCTTTTTAACAACTTATTAACAATAAAAAATAGTTTAAACAATCCGCGGCGAGTTCCGGCACTTGGTGGACCAACGAAGGGTTAATATAAATATAAATTTGTTTTTTTGTTGTCGAACTGGACAAAGAGGTACTATGGAACTCAGACGTAACCCCGAGTGCCCCCGCCATGCTTCTCTATGCACATGCGCAGTTTGTATGTATTGGTCGCATCACATGTTGCCGGCAGTCAAACTACACTGTCAAGAAAATAATGCTTTATTTTGTGTTTATTATTGGAATATTTTTGAAAACATGTAAGTATCATTGATTATTCACTATTGTTATTTATAATTTAACCAAATTATCGGCTTACCCTAAGGTCTCCAAAAATAATACCCGCAGAAAGCTGTGTTTTCACGAAATGGAAATCCCTAGACAATAAAATCTTATAGAATGTAAAATTACACGAAAAAATTTGCTAGAGTACATTTCTGAATAAGCAATTAAAACTGCGAATAATAAATAAACATTCATATGAAATCCTCAGAAAAATTATTTCAAATAATATTAAGAAATTGTACCTGCAATTTTTCCGTTTAAAATTTAAGAAGATAATTTAAAAATTCGAAAAAAATAGTGAAGAATATAAAACTAAGATGATTTAAAGAAATTAATATTTAGAAATCGTTAGAATAACAAAAGTCACGAAAATAAAGCAAAGATGCGATTTTACAAAATAAGCAATTTTGCCCGAATTTTTAATATTATTTACAGAACACCATTTACCTGTAGAGAAAGACTCCTTACGTAGACAGTAGATGGCGGTCACCATCAATTCTACATAATGTAAATAAATTTAAATTTTATTTATTTTTAAATGAAAAAGAGAAGTCTACTAAATTCAATAAGAATTATGAGTTCATGGAACTTCATATATGTAAAATGTATAATTTAAAAAAAATTAATATATTTAAAAAATATAATTATTTATTTAAAAAAAATTAAAAGTAAACATTATTTATATTATTTGCTCTTTATTTTTTAATTCAACGTCATGCATACAAAACTATTTTTGTTCTTATTATGTCATAAGAAATGAAATATTATAAATGTCATTATAAAAAAAGAATAATATTGAATAAATCGTAATTAATTTAAAGCTGAAAAAAATACTCGTTGAAAAGTACTATTTTCAAAGTTGCAGTACGGGCATCTTATTATCCTATTCCTGCGCGTTTCTTCGATGTTTGCTGCACAATCCATGCACATAATAGAATGACCACATGGCATACATATTATTTGTATGGGTTGGTTGAAACAAATTTGACAACGCAAATCATAGTGATGACGGAAACTACCTTCAACAACATTTTCTTCATGCTCGACAGCGTTTTCACACGATTTTCCATAACGTTTTCACCACCTTCAAACCACATACCTCTATCTTCGACAGCATTTTCACCACCGTCAGCCACATTATCTCCATCTTCAATAGCGTTTTCAAGATTCTCCATGACATTCCAGTCATTATCACCAATGTTCTCATCATTTTCTATTTCATTATTACCATTTCCAATGTTGTCTCCAATTTCAAATCGTGGAAGTAGCTCAAAATCTGGTAATTCATCAATCTCTGCTGACAAAAAGTTTAACATGTAATTATGTGAATTAATGGTAATTTTTATCATTTCTTACCATTCTCATTCACTGTTACTAGTCTTTGCTCAACTAAAAAATTTTCGTTTTCAAAATCAATATCTGAAAAAAATTGTGTGAGAAGAATACCCGAACGGTCTACAAATTGTTCTGTAGATAGTCTGTTTCTTTCTAACAAATTCCAGAGACGAATTAATGATGTTTGAGAAGACAATCCTCTTACACGAACCAATCCTGTTGTTTTTGCATGGGAATCAATACGTAGTCGATTCATTGCCCGCTTAGATTGATGCATAATTCGGATAAATGTCGCTGAAAATGATTAAAATTACAACGAATTAGCAACGGTTCTATAATTTTTGGACTTTCGATGCTTACTTACTTATTAGAATAATTGTTTTAGCAATAGTTTTCAGCCTTAGAGTTTTAGAATTAGTTTATTACCCCTTCTATGAATTTAATAATCATTAATAAGAATCTTACCTATAAAATTCTGTAATGTTTGCTCAGAAGGAAGTTTCTTTTGAAGATGTTTTATGAAAAGGCTGCCACATCTATATGTTGCTTTTATTTCATTATAAATACTGATATTTTCTTCTTGAACGCCGTTGATCCATATATTTTCAAAATTTTGTGCATATGGAAGAAATATTGCTTGTAATTCTGGACTCATACTGTTCCAAAGTATCTCAAACGCCTCTCGTATTTTATTGGAGGGTAACAACATTAATGAAATGAATTTCAAAACGTAATTCCTTACATTTTGCTCATAATAGTTAATACCTTCAAGATTTAGTTGGAAATGCTGGAGCTGCAAAAAAGTATATTTTAAAATTTCCATACAGTTATTGGCATAATAAAAATTGTAAATAACAAAAAAAATTCAGTACTTACTCTAGTGTAATTACTAAGACTTCCAATAACTCTGCTGTTTGGAAATATTTCATTCAGTCCTCTTTTCATGGAAATTTCAAAATCAGTGATGATTAGTTCAGGAGAGTTACGAAACAATTCTTCTTTAACAATGTTGAGCATAGATTTAAATTCTTCATAAATTTTGCGTCGACTAAAAATGAATCCCAGCGGAACAACCTTGAAAGAAATTTTTTTTTAAATCTTCATTTGGAATCAAAGGAAAAAATTAACTTATTTACTTACATATTTTTGGTATTCTCCTAAAATATAAGTAATTGATCTGGTACCACATACAGTAGGAAACGTTTTGTTGTTGAACTAATATATAAAGTTTGAAATTCTAAAGATGTTACAAATTCTTGATCAGCAAACAACACATTATTAGTATCTGAGACGAACACGTTTAAACGTCCATTTTCATAAATACACAAGCTTCTGTATTCAGGAGTTTCAAATAAATTCTTTAGCTGCTCATAGTTTTGGACTGTTGGTATTTGAATTTCCGATTGCCAAGAACTCATAGAACTTCGCACTGAGCTGTAAGGTAACAGACTTGCACCTTCGGAATATCTATCATAGTAATCAATGTGTTAGTTCAACTATAGTAATTAGTATCTATATCTATATGTATATAATAATTAAACTTACAAATTTGCTACATTTTGATAGATGACAGGTAACGGAAGTAGTTGAGCTGTAGTTGCTGTAAACAACAATCGGCGAAATGTGTTGATTTTTTCTCTGTACAAATCTGGTGCATGATTGTGATTTCGTCCACTGCGATATATATTATTAATTATTTTTGCTGTACCTGAGCATTGTTCTTGATCTCTCCAAGCACAATATAAATACCTGCAGACCAAATTCATATCATAAAATGTATTGAAAAGAGAGATTTATTGTTTTTCAATTATAGAATTTTAAATACTTACGTTGTATTGTTTATAGTTTTGTCAATGTGATAATAATAGCCACAATAATGTCTAGCTGTTCCACGACGAATGCGTGGCATTTTTTCGTTTTTATTAGTTTTTTTTTATCGCGCTCGGTGAGTCTGACTTCACATAAAAAATAGTAGTGATTAGTGAAATTCCAATTGCAACGAAAAATTTTGAGAACAAACCACTCCACAACCGCGATAGAGACTACCGCCGAAATGATGGAATGATATTTTGAATGCTGTGCTGTTATAGTATAACCTTACTGACCGAATTGTTTAGCAAGTGTTTTCATCCAATCATATCATAGTATTCCTTCTTTCAAAAACTCGTGTAGCGTGAACTACTAATACAGATGTTCATATGTAAGTGTGTGAGCTTTCACATACATAAAGAAAGAAACAAGTGCACCAATTCTAAGTATTTAATGGAAAGATTTTCGATAGTCAAGTGTTTTTCGATAGAATACTTTGTGGAGATTTTACGAGAATCAACGATTAAAAAAATGTTTCAATTTGGTCCAAAAAAAATTTCTAAACTGAAAAACAGATTTTTCAATGGATATTGTTATTCACAATCATCGATAGGTATCAATAAAATGTGAGTATTTAAACAAATTATTTTAATATAAAATATGACCGAAAAAACGTACATGTGTTATTGTATCTTTTTTTTTGTTAACTTTTTAAATAGATATGTTGAATGTCATGAAAAAACAGCTCGTTCATGCCCAGGTCGTGGTCAAATCATCGGAGATGGATTCAGGTTAACAAAAGAACACAATCATCCAAGAGACGAAGATTTACAACTTATATGTAAATTTAAAAAAGCATTGTATGAAGCTGTTACATCAAATTTACGAAGTTTTCGTTTGATTTATGACGAATTATGTGTGAGGTAAGTTAATGAGCATTTACTCAAGTCTATATCATTATTCATATATAAATCTCAAAAAGAAATTATTGATAATAATTATTAATGTTTGATAGATTTCCAAGAGCTTCTGCACTAGTTCCATACAGTAAAATTATTAAATCAATGGAAAAATGGCGTCACGTCAATTGCTTCAAATTACCCAGTTCACTTCAGATTTTGGCGAGATATTAAATTCCGTACGATGGCGGCATTTTCTTGAAGGCACTGACATGATTGTTAATAATGTCTATGGTGATGATGGTTCTGTTGCTACTGTATTCCTGGATCCAATTTTTCTCAGTAACATCACTACTTCGCATCTTTATGTTGATGCTACATTCAAAATATGTCCTAAAAAATTTAAAAACCACCAATTTTTAACTATCATGGCACGCATAGACAATAATGTAAGTATAATATAATTGATAATTTTTGACTCAAGTAATGAAAGTTGTAGTCTGTTCTTTTTTTTTGATTGAATGTTGATTTTAGGCATTACCAATTGCTTGGAGTTTGATGTCGAGAAGAACAACCGATCTCTACAAAGCTATATTTCGATATTTTAATAATTACACTCGTCACTTGAATATAAACTCTGTCATGACAGATTTCGAGTCTGGTCTGAGAAACGCGATCCATACAGTCTACCCACATGCCACTTCTCAAAGCTGTTACTTTCATCATGTTAAAGTAAATCAACAACATATCATAACATAGTTGCTAATAATTATCAACAGATTTGATTTAATATTAAAAGTAAAAAAAATGTTTTTTGTAGGCATTACTTAAAAAAACTAAAAAGATGCAGTTATTGAATCAATTGGAAAATTGGGATGAAGGAAAAATTTTTCTTAGAAAAATGGTTGCTTTAGCCTTACTACCAGCAAACGTAATTGAGGTAGCTTGCATATGTCTAATTTTGAATGCATCTCCGGAAGTTCAACATGCATTTAGACACTTTATCAGCTATTATCAACGATATTGGATAAATGCAGTGACACCATTTGTCTTCAGTGTTCATGGTCTGATCGAGCGAACCAATAATTGTGTCGAATCTTACAATCGTGTTTTGCATCTACGCTTTGGAAATCATCCCTCAATTTGGAATTTTACGAGTAAATATGAATTTATATATTTGTGAAATTAAATGAAATCAATCATCACTAATTAGAAATTTACAAACATAATAATATTATTTTTTAGAACAATTGGTAATATTACATCAAGTAACAAAAACGGAATATATGACTCTGATGATGGGTAATCCCATTAGATTGGGCGTTCGTGAAAGGAATATGCTACAAGGACGTTTACTTGAAAGAGCATGGGAATTATACAGCGAAAAAAGATTAGCAGTTACAAATTTCTTGAAATGTGCATCTGATATTATCAACGTATTGCGAGATGATGTAGTGTTGACAAATTCAGCCGAAGTTGATGCTTATTGTGATATTCCAATCGAAGGTGTGTATAAAAGGTTTTTATTTGACCCTCAAGAATACGAGAATTATGAAAGTACTTTCCGACTATTGATGTATTTTTTCATTTCACAGATATTTACATTGTTATAGATATAAATAACATTGGTAATATTGAGAATGTCATCGAGGATCGTGACAATATCATGGAGAATCTTGAAAACGCTATTGAAGATGGAGATAATGTGGCTGACGGTGGTGAAAATGCTGTCGAAGATAGAGGTAATGTGGTTGAAGGTGGTGAAAACGTTATGGAAAATCGTGAAAACGCTGTCGAGCATGAAGAAAATGTTGTTGAAGGTAGTTTCCGTCATCACTATGATTTGCGTTGTCAAATTTGTTTCAACCAACCCATACAAATAATATGTATGCCATGTGGTCATTCTATTATGTGCATGGATTGTGCAGCAAACATCGAAGAAACGCGCAGGAATAGGATAATAAGATGCCCGTACTGCAACTTTGAAAATAGTACTTTTCAACGAGTATTTTTTTCAGCTTTAAATTAATTACGATTTATTCAATATTATTCTTTTTTATAATGACATTTATAATATTTTCATTTCTTATGACATAATAAGAACAAAAATAGTTTTGTATGCATGACGTTGAATTAAAAAATAAAGAGCAAATAATATAATAATGTTTACTTTTAATTTTTTTTAAAATAAATAATTATATTTTTTTAAATATATTAATTTTTTTTAAATTATACATTTTACATATATGAAGTTCCATGAACTCATAATTCTTATTGAATTTAGTAGACTTCTCTTTTTCATTTAAAAATAAATAAAATTTAAATTTATTTACATTATGTAGAATTGATGGTGACCGCCATCTACTGTCTACGTAAGGAGTCTTTTCTCTACAGGTAAATGGTGTTCTGTAAATAATATTAAAAATTCGGGCAAAATTGCTTATTTTGTAAAATCGCATCTTTGCTTTATTTTCGTGACTTTTGTTATTCTAACGATTTCTAAATATTAATTTCTTTAAATCATTCTTAGTTTTATATTCTTCACTATTTTTTTCGAATTTTTAAATTATCTTCTTAAATTTTAAACGGAAAAATTGCAGGTACAATTTCTTAATATTATTTGAAATAATTTTCTGAGGATTTCATATGAATGTTTATTTATTATTCGCAGTTTTAATTGCTTATTCAGAAATGTACTCTAGCAAATTTTTCGTGTAATTTTACATTCTATAAGATTTTATTGTCTAGGGATTTCCATTTCGTGAAAACACAGCTTTCTGCGGGTATTATTTTGGAGACCTTAGGGTAAGCCGTGGCCTAAGTGGTAAGGTGCCAGCCTAGCGCACTATGGGTAGCGGGTTCGATTCCCGGCTGAGACAAGACCCATTTATAATATAGTCTTTTCTCTGACCACGATGAGCGGGAGGCATCTCAGAGGGCAGTCAAGGGCGTAAGCTATCGTGCTGATGACTGAATAGTACAAAAAGTGCTATTGCCGCCACGATGCCCTTGGGGAACCAGGCGACACCCCATTGTAGTACTGCCTTGCTAATGCTGAGTCTGAAACCAGGACCCTTGAGGTAACCGGTAGAATCTCCGAGGGTAGGACGATTTCTTGTGGAACTGGGACGACCTTTTAAGTTGACACCAGGCCTATAGATCTTGCCTACCTAAGGCTGAGGAAACCGGGGGACCCATGGGGCTTAGCAGAATCTCCAAAGGCAGAAATAACGTTCTTTCGTACCACCATAATATATATATTGGAAATCGACAGGGACTGTTTCGGGGCTCAGAAGGGAACCAAGGCAACTTGGGAACCTAGGGAACCTGCAGGTCTAAGACATAAGACGACCGCCTTTACTGTGCAAACAGACCCTGTACAAGGCCCTGTGGCTAAGTGCAGGGGAAGGCGAGACATTCTAAGACATCTTCCTTAAAACCAAATTATCTCATTTTATCGTAAATTAATTATTTTCAATACTTCGGTATTAATTTAGTTTATAGATGAGGTAAAATAGGTGTTAAATAAATTCTTATTACTACACACCACTAATTGTTATCCAAAATAAAAGTTGAATAATCTATAAATATAATTTTAACTTATTTACAATACATAAATAAATTTTATTGTACTAATAAATCAAAATGAAATTCATAACAGTGATAACTAAATATTCGATAATAAGTTATATTACTCAAAAGAGCAATTAACATTTATCTCGACATCTATGCTACCAAATCACTCATGTTTACATCATCATGAAATTTATCAATGTTTCATCAACAAAAAATTCCTTATTATGCAGTAACTTTGTTGTTGAAATCGTTATTATCATAACAATTAATTAAAGTACGTCAATAAAATTAGTTTATATTATTAATGATTTATTATTATATAATAAATCATTAAGAGATAAAAACACAATGATGGTTACAAAATTCCATCAATATTCCAATCGAACATAAAACAGTATAAAGCATGAACATTTTCATTTTATGTAGTAAAATAGTAAAAAAATTATTCCGATGTTATTTTTAGTTTTTTAAATTTTAAGACCTGCTGGAAAAACATATTTAACAATCTTTATTTATATTTTAAAATTATTTTATAAAAATACTCAATAAATTGACTTATATGATTTCTTCATAAACATCAGTAAGAATAATGCAATAATAAATTATTCCTGAGGAAGCAGTACTCTTATTAACATTTTGATTAGTAATTTTACGTTATTTGTTGATTAATAAATGCTCTCACACTCGGCATTCTCGTTATAAACTGAATCATACACAATTTTTTATCAATTAAATTAAATGTTACCGCGCCTGTAGTAATACATTGAGTGCTTATGCGCATGCGCTAGTGGTGGGGCAGTAGGGCTTACGTCTGAATGGGGTGCCATAGAGTGTCCCGAATGCCAGAAATGTCTACGGCATCATTGTTAACAAAAATGAAATACCCTAGCGTTTAAAATATACACTAACTATTATGAAAGATTTTTCTTCTACACTCTACATTCGATAAAAAGTATGAAAGTAAAAAATTTCATTTTGTCCAATTGTTACGATAAATAATTGATTGTAATTTGATAAATTAAAAAAAATATATCTTGAATAAATTAGTTATAAATTAATTTTTTAATGAAAATGATTCATTTTGTCTACATGGCATACACTAGCGCTCCTTTCAACATCTACTGCCGGTAAACTAGATTTCGTAAGGTAAGTCAAATACCAACATAAAAAAACTACAAATTATTTTAAACATATTACATAGCAATTTTCTATTTTATTACTTAAATAATTACAAAAATAAATTTAAGACGTTTGGTTGAATTTTAAAAAGAAGAAAACATCTTAAAAATCTAGAAAATATTATTAGAATTAAATATTTTTATTTTTTAATCCACTTAATACATGTTAATTATTAATTTTAACTAATTTGTAAGAATATTGTTTAAAGACATTACCATTTTTAATTAACAATAAAAATAGTTCTTTTAATGTCAAATTTCTAGAACGTTTTAAAATCAAAGAAATTAATAAGAACTTTAAGAAACTTAAAAGAAAAATTTACTAAACCTTTAAATTTTTTAAATAATAAACTGATAAGTGAGAAAAATTAAATTTTTGTCTTAAAAATTCCAAAAGTAGACCAACTAAAAAAACAAATTCTTTGGAGTACTTCTCCACAAATTGAGAATTTCAAAACATGTTTTATAATTCTCATGTTCAAAATGACACTTTTTATTTAGAAAAACAAATTATAGAATTAATTAAGTCGATCAATGTGTTGTGGAACAGCTCTACAGATAGGACACACTAATGCTTGCTCATCTAGTTCTGCCAAAGCCTCCAGTATCTCCTGTTTTCTGATCTTTATTATTTTAATCAACAATAAAAATAGTATTTTCGATATTTAATTCCTGGAACACCTCCAAATTAGAGAAATCATTTAAACTTTGAGCTGTATATTAAAAAAGAATGATAAACATTTTATTTTTTTTTCCTATTATTCATAGCACGATATTATACATTGAATTACCAATATCATTACCGTTATTCTGTGATATTATTTGCACGTTTGTAAGTCCATCACCGATTTGTTTTTTGGAGAATGATTTCAATTCATGACTTGCATAAGCCAGAAATTGTATCGAATTTATTATCTGTTTTTCATATAAGTTCCATAATTTTCTTAATTGATTATTAAAAATTATGTTCTCATCTCTCCTTGCTCGTTTAACATCATTACCTATTATTAAAGTCTGATATTTCAACAATATCGTTTGCGAATGATCTTTCATATGTTCTGAAAAACATAAAATAATTTCAAATAGCATGTACTTGAATAATTTAATCATCAAAAGAAAAATTATACATAAATCCACTATTGTGACTTTTTTTAGAAATTTTTACTCCATACCTGTAAAGGTCCATATCGATGGATGCTCTCCAAGGTTCTGTTGAAGAATCCTATTATATGATTCTGCATAATTGTTTGTTCTTATATCGATACCATATACACTGAATCGATCAGGCTGTATTCTATTGATCCACTGTCGTTCATAATATTTGATAAATTTTTCAAAAAGTTTTTTTATAGATTCTGGTATGTTATTAATTAACCACTGAAAAGTTTCTTTAATCTTATCAGCTGGTAATAATGCCAACGCAAAGAATTTTTTTGATAATATCCGTCCTATTTTCCATCGCTGGATGAGAGGTAATAACTGAAGTTTTTTCCACTTTTTCATTAGAGCCTATTTAATTAACAGAAATAAAATAAAATATATAGTTAACTCTCTTGGATTGAATTGGAAATTTTTTCAGTGTATATTGACCTGGCAATAGTGAAAAAAACAACGTTTATGCAACGTTCCAGGATATATTTCTTCAATCACTATTGAAAGAGCTGCTTCAAAATCCGATATAATAATATTTGGTACCAAATCAGGAACAAGAAGAGTAAAACATTTCAAAACTTGACGATATGCTGAACTACTTTTCTTTTCCATTAGACTCCAAAAAATAGGGATTGCCTGAAATACCAAAATTTGAATGTATTCCACATTTTTATATTAGAACACCTATTGTTTTTTAATTCAAAAGTAATAACACTGACAGTATTATTCACTAATGCTAAAATCGTAAAGATCTGAAGGGCTTGTGGTTTTTTTGGCACAATTTTAAATGTAGCATCCATAAAAAGCTGCGGTGTTTTAATTATTTGTAATAACGTCCTGTTACCAAAAATCGTCACATAAGATTTGTCTTCAGATTCTGAAGTTGACACGTGCATCAGACTTGTTTTATCATAGTTTTTTCTAAGAAATATCCAGCGAGGATCATCTAAAATCTTTTGATATTGTTGGAGATTCTGTGGTATTGGAGATTGAACTTGAGTTCGCCAACGACGCATTCTGGGTTCCATAATTTTCCATGTTTTTATAGTAGCTGCTTCAGGATGTCTAAAAATATATAATTTCTGTGTAAATACATTTGTATATTAAAATGAAAATTTAATGTGTACATATACATCGGAAAATTTATACTCACAGCAAACTAATTTCATTGTAAACAGACTTGACAGATTTCAACCTGTTGTTTATGATTGCAGTATATAATGCCTTCTCAAATGCATATGTAGCATCAACTGATTTAACCTGGACATGATTATGGTCAGTTAACATAAAAAACTGACCATTTACAATCTTCCCTCTACCCGGACAATATGAATTTGTTTTTTCTCTGCAGACAACGTATCTGCAATTCATTAATTTTGAATTCATTTTAATTGAAAAGAATAAAATCATTTTAAAAGAAGTAAGAAAAATATATTATCACTTACTTTGTTGATCCAACTCCTTTCGAATAAACATAGCAATAGCCATTGAATATTTTGTTTTCCAACTTCTCACAAATAGAAATTTTTGGTCCACAAGCTATCACGTAAAAACCTCCACGATGTTTTACAAGCACTGTATACGCACTGTATAATAAATTCTATAAAATTATTTCTCTCGCTAATAAATTGGTAACAGATCAAAATCAAACGGCAGTTAGCAAGGTCACGTGGCGTTAATTCCTAAAACCAAGAAAGATAGCTTCTCATTGGTCAGTAGAAAGGAGGTGGACCTAAAAATTTCACGATATAGATGACATACAGTGTACACCATAAATTAGATTTCTGAACCGTCTTTCTTTCCGATCTATCCATTGTGTTGATCAGTATACTTAGCCTACAACATATCAGCAGTGAATAGATATTTTTGAAACGTATTGTACACATTCAACAATAAGCGTTTCAAACTATCGTTCGTCAGTTGTTTTTCTGAAAAGTGTGTTCGGTAGATCGGCATTATTACGGCAAATTGGTGGACGCGATACATGAAAAAGTAAATAATCAATAAGAAAAATAAGTTTCATAATCATTTTTTCATTATTTTTAAAATGTTATCACGGCGTGAAATCCCTATTAGAAAAATTCACAATGGATATTCATACGTAAGATATCGACAAACGGATAATGCTATGTAAGTATTTCACAATTATTTATTATCTATTAATTTTGTATGTTTGGTTTCATTTCCGTTTTGACTGTATGGGAAACTAGCTAATTCTTCTTATTTTTTTGTCTTTTTAAAAAAAATGTAGGGTAAACACATGAAAAAATGGGCAATTAAGTCCAGGAGATGGACACAAAATTATTATAAATAGATAAAAAAAATGTTTACGTTAAGCATTTCACAGTTTTCAATTAATAAGATCTTCGTTAAAGGATAAAAAATGCATTGAAACATTAAAATGTTTAAAAAATGTGTCCATCTTCAGGATGATGTCCATTTATCGATCTATTTACTCTATTTTACTCTTTGATAATAATCTCATATTATTTCAGATTTTGGCGATGTAGTCTCTATCAAAGAGAGAATTGTCGAGGCCAGTGCAAAGATATAAACAATCATTGTATTCTTATAAAAGAACACAATCATCCTCAGCAAAGCAATTTGAAATTAATCTCGAACTTTCGTCAACAATTACATCAAGCTTGCGTTAGAAGACTAACCAACATCCGAAATATTTACAATGAAATCGCCAGTCTGTCAGTTTTTCTAAAATATCATTAATCAAAATAACGTTTAAAGTTTTAACATGGAATATTCCAGGGGTTCCACGATCTCTATAAACGAGTGAGTGGAACATAGATTGAGCACCTACCGGGCGCGTCTCCAGGTGGCGGATAGGAGCATTGTCCGGGTAGTACCGAGTGGAGGCCTCGGGGGCCGCGAGGCGTACCGAGTGCGAACACGAGGGAAGCCGCTGGCAAGTGCAGCTTGGGTGTGTACACACTTTAAGAGGCACCGTGGACCAACTCCTCAAGTCAAGGTGTAAGCCATCGTGCTGAAGACTGAATGGCACTGGGACACTGTGTCGCAAACGATGCCCTTGGGGTACCAGGCGACCCCCCATTGTAGCTAGCCTTACCTGTGCAAGAGGCTCTGCACAGGTGGACCTTTATTTCCTCATCACTCGTGGGACTCGAATAGATGACTTAGACAACATTCGGAGTAGTGGGGGTCCTATCTCTTCTGACGAAGAAATAGGACTTGGAAAAGCCGAGGCGGGACGAACCAGCGAGGACGGCGACGTGCAAACCGAGCTGCCTTGTAAGGAACGACCTGCTACCGGCAAGGAGGATCAGGGGAAGAAATTCGATAAACCTGATCCACCGTCACGCCCCAATAAGAAAAAGCTTTGCGGGGCAGCGTGGAAGAGGTTGAGGAAGGCTAAGCTGCTGGAACTGGAGAAATCCGGGGCTAGCACAGCCGGAGCGAAGGCTGAGCCAAGTCAGAGGAAACCGGGGGCCCCTGTGGTAACCGGCGGAATCTCTGGAGGCAAGGCAACTTCCTGTGGTACCAGGACTGACCCTAAGGTCGAGACCGGGGCCACTAGCTCCACCAAGTCGGGGTCTTCCACCGAAGCCGTGGGTAACACCAAAAGGCAGAGGTCGGAGGATTGCACCGACGCAAAATGTCGAGCGAAGGAGGCTCGCGTAGCACCTGGGCCTAGCAGCTTTGCTGAAGCGGCTGCGGGAGGCAAGAGGGTGGCCATCGCGCTGGACCTCTATCCTTCTGCGACCCTCAGCAAGCAGCAAGGGGAACTAGTGCTGGCAGGACTTCTTCGGGCCCTGGACGATGCCATCAAAAGTGGCACGGTTCTGGGATTTGAGGGCCACAAACAGAGGGCTTCTGTGGATCAACTGTCCTGATGAACGGGCAGCCACATGGCTCAAGGAGACAGTCCCCTCCATAAAGATCTTGGAAGGAGTAAACCTCGAGGTTTTCGAGAGGGAGAAAGTTCCAAGACTCTCCAGGGTCACCGCGACCCGGTTTCCCGGGCCATCGGTGGATCCGGCGGTGATCTTGAAAAGACTCGAAGGCCAAAACGCCGAACTGCACACCAACCTCTGGCGGGTTTGGAGCACGAAGGCAACGCCAACATTGACTAGCTTAGTCATTGGTGTGGACGACGAGTCATTCAAGCTCTTGAAAGGGTTAGGAATGAGTCCTTACTGCGGCCTAGGCAGAGCTCGATTTTTCGAGGCGCCAAAGGCTGTGGAGGGGAGGCAGGCCAAACCCGGAAAGAGGAAATTACCGGTGGCAGGGACCTCCAAGGCGGTACCCCCTCCGAGAGGAAAGAGGAGGCGTGCGGAAACGCACGCAGCCTCTACCTCGAAGGAGAAGGGAGCACCAGGAGGGCCCACCAACCCCCCACCTCCGAGGGAGCCATCACCGGGGCTTGAGAAAGCGAACTGTGAAGAAGGCAAATCTCGGACCAGTGGACGGGCTACGCCAACTCCTGGGGCACGGGGGAGACCCACGAAGAACCAGGAGTTGGCAAGGGTGGGGAGGGTCCTGTCTCAGATCAGGCTGACCGACATGGTAAAGCCTGGAGCAGAACCTACGGGTAACCCTCCTACGGGAGAGGGCGCAAGAAGGGACGGCGACATGGCTGGCCCTTCTACGCAGGATTAATCTCCCTCCTACGCTCCCGCATCCCAATCCTATTCCCAACACGCGAAATCAAACGGCGCCGAAATCCCTGTGATATCGGGGCTGTTAAAGATTTCGCAGATTAACTTGCATCACTGCTACACGGCCGCGGCACTACATTGTCGAGACCTAGCGGTGAAGCACACAGATGTTTCCCTGATCCAAGAACCTTATTGTAGAGAGGGAGAGGTCTTGAAAGGAGACGCCAAAGGCGGATCCTTTATAAGCGGTAAAGGTGATAGGGACCCTAGGGCATGCGTTTTCGTGAGACGAGAACTAAACCCTGTGGGGCTCAGCCAATACTGCACAAGGGATCTGGCGGCAGTACAGGTGAAAATAGAGCTGGGAGGGGAGCCGATCAAAGTCGTTATCGGCTCAGCATACCTTCCTTATGACTCTGATGAACCACCACCCACTGAGGAGGTCAAACGACTCGTGGAGTACTGCCGAAGGACGAGCTGCGAGCTCATATTAGGATGTGATGCTAACGCTCATCACACCTTTTGGGGCAGCAGCGACACTAACGAAAGAGGGGCTAGCTTGCTGGAATACCTCACTCGGCACGGCCTAGAAGTCCTGAACAGAGGGCACAAACCTACGTTTGTTACCTCGGTCAGGCAGGAGGTCATCGACATAACTGTCGCCACGGCGAAAATCTATGATTTCGTCAGGAAGTGGAGGGTGGACGAAGAGGAAACTCTGTCGGACCACCGGCGCATAAATCTCACTCTGACAGGGGAAGTGGGCAACGTGGAACCGCAACTCCGTAGGACCCAAGAAGCGCTGACTGGGGCCTGTTCAAGCAGAAACTAGAAAGACTCATGGGGGAACCCGGAACGGAAGGGCGTGTAGGGTCTCCGGCCGGCCTCGATGAGGCAGTGCTGGACCTACAAGACGCTATTGCAGGGGCCTATAGTTGCTCATGCCCAGCCAGGGTGATGCAGGAGTGCAGGAGAGTCTCATGGTGGAACAGGAAGCTTGAAAAGGCTCGCAGGGAAACCAGGAGACTCTTCAACAGGGCAAAAAAGCTCAAGACGGATCAGATGTGGACTGAATTTAAAACCTCACGGAGAAGATTCAGGTCTATGATCAAGTCAGTAAGGAGGCAAGCCTGGAGAAGCTTTTGCGAGAGACTGGAGGCCCTACCTGAGGTAGCCAGAATCCGCAAGCTGATTACCCCCGGCAGGAACGTGGCGCTCCGAGGCCTAGAATCTCCGGAGGGAGAGATGGTCGACGACCATCAAGGAATACTGGAGCTCCTCATTAAAACGCATTTTCCGGGATCGACCCCGGTGCAAGAAACCACAAGCGAGGCTGATAGACCAGGCGGGCTCGTAAGGGCCAACTGGGAAACCGCCAGGCGGGTGGTGACCTACGATCGGGTAAAATGGGCAGTCGGTACCTTTGATCGCTACAAGAGTCCAGGCACGGACGGAATCTATCCGGTTCTGCTGCAAATAGGCGGGGAGCGACTATGGCGCAGACTGGTACATATTTACTGATCTTGCCTTGCCATGGGTTACATACCTAAGGCTTGGCGGACGGTCAGGGTGGTATTCATACCCAAAATGGGGAAGGACCGCTATGACCAAGCAAAGGCCTACAGGTCCATAAGTCTAACCTCCTTCGTCCTAAAAACGCTGGAGCGGCTTGTGGACTGTTACCTTAAAGAGAGCGCATTGTGCACCAGGCCCTTGTGCTCAGCACAACACGCCTACCAAAGTGGCAAGTCTGTAGAGACTGCCCTCCACGACCTCGTAGGAGGCCTGGAGAGAGCCCTGGAGACAGGCAGGTCGGCAATTGGGGTCTTTTTAGACATCGAAGGGGCGTTTGATAACACACCCTTCAAAACTATGGGTGAGGCAGTTCAGAACTTCGGAGCAGACGTCACGCTTGCACGTTGGATCATGAACTTGCTCGCCGGTAGAACGGCCATCGTCTATTTAGGAGGTACAGAGGTTCGAGCTGCAGGGGCCAGGGGCTGCCCGCAGGGAGGTGTCCTATCTCCCCTGCTGTGGACCCTGGTGGTGGACGAACTTCTTACGAACCTGAAAAAGGCGGGCTCCAGCGTTCAAGGCTACGCTGATGACGTGGCCATCACGGTCACAGGCGACGATTTGGGTAGTCTGTCGCTGAGAATGCAGACGGCCCTCAACATCGTTGAGAGATGGTGCCAGGTTCGGGGGCTCAGGGTCAACCCGAGCAAAACTGAACTGGTTCTGTTCACAAGAGGAAGGAGGACTGAGTTCAGGCCTCCCTCCATCTTCAGCAAACAGCTGAAATGTTCGGAAACAGTGTGCTACCTTGGAGTAACCTTAGATAGGAAGCTCCACTGGAGGGCACATGTGGACAAACAGGTCAAGAAGGCCACGGCTACCTTCTGGACCTGCAGAAGAATGTTCAGCGCCACATGGGGACTGAAGCCGAAAACAATAAAATGGCTGTACACAGCTGTGGTCATTCCCCAACTAGCCTACGTCTCCATAGTATGGTGGACCTTCGTCAGGAGGGACATCTGCAGGAGGCATTTGAATGAAGTCTAGAACAGCATTGCTGGGTATAACGGGAGCGTTGAGGACGACCCCGACCCTGGCCATGGGCTATCTACTGAGCATCCCTCCGCCGGAACTGATGGTGGAGGTGCTAGCGAAGAGGGCGGCCATCCGCTTGAGGAGCCATAGACAGTGGACGAGCTTTCGAGCAGGGCATGCGGCGATCCTTGGCCCGGAGGACCCTACGGGACTCAGTGGCAAAAAGGTCGATCGCTGCCCCAGGAAGCTAGAATTCTCACCCGGATACGAAGTCATCTTCATGGACAGACGGACCTGGCTGGAGGAAGGCGAGGAATCGCTTACTCCCAAGGGGCCTGTCTGGTACGTAGATGGGGCGAAGTTTAAGGGGGGAGAGGCCGGAGCCGGAATCTGGTGCGGGGGACCACGGGTGGAGGAATCCTACACCCTGGGCCAGGACGCTTCCGTGTTCCAGGCAGAGGTGTACGCAATCCTGTTATGCGCTATGCATATCACCAAAAGAGATTGCACTGGGCAGCATATCTATATCTGCAGTGACAGCTATGCTGCCTTAACGGCTCTTTCGCAAGTGGCTACCTGTTCAAAACTCGTAGACCACTGCAGAAGGGTACTAAAACAAGCGGCATGCTGCAACAAACTGAAGCTGCTAAAGGTACCAAGTCACTGCGGTATACGCGGCAAACCCCGAAGCTGACAGGCTGGCCCGTATTGGCGCCAGCGCGGAGGTGACAGGGGCCCAGTGGAGATAAACGCTCCCGGGGAACTTGTAAAGGCGCTGGGGGACAAGTGGCTGCACAAAAGATTCACCAGCTACTGGGCGGAGACCTCGGGGATGCGGCACACCAGAGCGTTCATCAGGAAACCCACAACTCAAGTAAGTAGGGACCTGATCGAACTGGATAAAAGAAGGCTAAGAGTGGCCGTGGGCACCGTCACAGGGCACTGGCTAATTCGACGCCATATGAAGATGCTGGGACGCGGAGAGGAATCCGCGAGCCGGTGGTGTGTGGTGAGGAAGAAGAGACGCCTCTCCACATGATAAGGGAATGCTCGGGGCTAAGGGAACCCAGGCAGCGCCTGTTAGGGAACCTTGGGACCGACGCACCCATTCTCGAGACGGTCGGGACGGACAGGCTTCTGCAGTTTTGCTACGAGGCCGGGCTATACCAACCCACCTAAGACCGCCTTTACCATAAGTTTGGACCCAGTACAATGGCCCCGTGGCTAAGTGCAGGGGAGACGGGGCAGGACTAAAGGGGGACATGAAATATTTATACTTATTTAGGCTAATTAAGTATCATAAATAAAGCAGCAATTTAGCTAAAACGTTGAAATGAGAGTTGCATTATTTAATTAATTTGTTTTTTAATAACTTTAGAGTTGTTAGATTTATAAAAAAAATAAAGGATCAAATGGTAACGAAATCATTAAAACATCATTTTTTAAATTTTCAAAAAAACTTGTTCAAAGTTTTAGTTAACTGCTATCTTTAATTATTTTTTAACACAAATTTGATTTTTGATATGTTTTTAAGGAATCGAAAAGCATCAGCATTAGTACCATTCCATAAAATATAATCGTCTATGATCTCAATGGCGACAAGAGAGAATTCTAGCTCAACCACCATCATTACTCATATTTCGCGCCATTGTGCAAAGACAGCGTTACAGTAAATTATTTATGCATAATAGAGGGAACATTATGGTGGAATTTTTAAGCTCGTTCCGATCATATCAACATAAAATTGCTGTTGTGTTCACTGATGCTGGCGTACTCCACAAACTACGCAATATCAGGACTAATCTCTATGTGGACATGACTCAAAAATTGATTCCTACGAATATGGATCTTTCCAAACTTGTTGCATGGACTATTTCATTCAGAAATCACGTAAGTTCTTACCAGCAATGGTTAATCTTCGAAGAAAGGTGATATATCTTATTTAAAATTAATGAATTTTTAATTTACAGAGCTTCCAAATAGGTTGGAATCTGATTTAAAAAACCCATAATGTATCATACCAAGAAATTACTACAGATATTTCAGAAAAATTTTTCACAAATAATATAACCATTGATCGAGTATTTATAATTTTGATAAAAAATTGTACAATGAATTGTCTACAAATTTCCCGAGGCTCAAATTCGAGGACTATTTATTTCTTATTGTATGGTATGTATATCACTCTCAAATAATTCAATCTTTCTTAAAATGTAATAAACGTTTTCTTTTTCGTTTATTCTTAGATTAACAATAATAAGGTTATCATTTTTATGTGCAGATATTACTGGATTATGCCAACAATATTCAAGGAATAAATGTAACAAATCCTCATCATTTAATTATATTGAAAAAGTTCATAGGCTTGAGCTTATTACCTGCAAATTAGATAAATCGTGTATTATCGATTTGTACAGTTCTATACCTGAGGTCATACTGAATAATGGATTTCTAGATTTCGTGAAATACTATTATTCCAATTGGATCAGTTCTGTTGGAGTAAACAACATTTCTTTTTATCAAGAGATTGAGGCTTTCTCGAACATCGCCCATAAACATTGGAAGAAAATAACTGCGAATTGTATGAATCACCTGATATTTGGAAGTTCTGTGGAATGATTGTTAAATGGATGCAATCAACTCATCGAGATCTTGATCGTACAGAAAGAGGAGAAAACAGATATATATCTGCACCATCTTTAACCTGTTGTCCTAAATCAACTGATTTAAGAGAATTATGGAGAAGACTTGATAACAATTTAATAGATACAAACACATTTTAGCAGTTGCATCAAATTTGATCGATTCAATTGTACAAGATATATGATTCAATGGGTTAACACTTTATTCAGACTTCTCTTTAGTAAAATTAGTAGATTTAAATGAAAATCCTCCAGAGATATCTTATAATGAAATAATGTGTTTAACGAAATATATTAGAAAATCTCCCAAGACAAAATGAGATCAGACATGGTAAGATTTTTATTACATTATATAATAATTTTACAATAGTAAAAAATACAAGTCAGTTATGAGTGTTTTTCATGATTTCTCCAAATATACACTTTTTTCACAGGCTTAAACGCTTCATCATTGACTACACTACTATTTCTTGCTCAATACTGTCATTCTTCTTACTCCTTCAATACTTTGACGTTGCTTTTTCTTCTAAATCCTGGTATTTACTTTCGTTACAAATTTAGAAGGTTCTATATTAGTTTTCACTGATATTGGCATGACTTTTGATGACGAAAAGGATATATGTTTAAAGAAAATAATTTGGTTTTAATTCAATGAATATTTTTCTTATAGAAAATCAAGAAAACAACGAATGCGTTGCAAGCTCATCGAACAGAATTGAATACATAATGCAACCTTATGGACATAAAGTTTATTGTTGGAATTGCCTGGAGATACTGGAGGCTTTGGCAGAACTAGATGAGCAAGCATTAGTGTGTCCTATCTGTAGAGCTGTTCCACAACACATTGATCGACTTAATTAATTCTATAATTTGTTTTTCTAAATAAAAAGTGTCATTTTGAACATGAGAATTATAAACATGTTTTGAAATTCTCAATTTGTGGAGAAGTACTCCAAAGAATTTGTTTTTTTAGTTGGTCTACTTTTGGAATTTTTAAGACAAAAATTTATTTTTCTCACTTATCAGTTTATTATTTAAAAAATTTAAAGGTTTAGTAATTTTTCTTTTAAGTTTCTTAAAGTTCTTATTAATTTCTTTGATTTTAAAAACGTTCTAGAAATTTGACATTAAAGAACTATTTTTATTGTTAATTAAAATGGTAATGTCTTTAAACAATATTCTTACAAATTAGTTAAAATTAATAATTAACATGTATTAAGTGGATTAAAAATAAAATATTTAATTCTAATAATATTTTCTAGATTGTTAAGATGTTTTCTTCTTTTAAAATTCAACCCAAACGTCTTAAATTTATTTTTGTAATTATTTAAGTAATAAAATAGAAAATTTGCTATGTAATATGTTTAAAATAATTTGTAGTTTTTTATGTTGGTATTTGACTTACCTTACGAAATCTAGTTTACCGGCAGTAGATGTTGAAAGGAGCGCTAGTGTATGCCATGTAGACAAAATGAATCATTTTCATGTAAAAAAATTAATTTAACTACATTTATTCAAGATATATTTTTTTAATTTATCAAATTACAATCATTATTTATCGTAACAATTGGACAAAATGAAATTTTTTACTTTCACTACTTTTTATCGAATGTCGAGTGTAGAAGAAAAACTCTTTCATAATAGTTAGTGTATATTTTAAACGCTAGGGTATTTCATTTTTGTTAACAATGATGCCGTAGACATTTCTGGGCATTCGGGACACTCTATGGCACCCGTCTGAATTCCATATATACTATACACTATTCCATATACTATAGTACCTCTTTGTCCAGTTCGACTATAACCAAAAAAGACACTTATTCCCACTCATGTAAATGTTGTGTTAACAAGGCAAAGTAGGAACAGTCTCGTTTGGTATCTTTTTGGTTAGTTCAATTTTATTAGCTTAATACATAGTTAGATCCAATCTTTAATTTTTTTTTCATGTAATAAATTTTTTAACAATTCTTTTTGTATTCCAATTCTAGATATTCAATATATTAAAAAATAAAAATTATAATACACACGTATGCAAAAATGGCTTGTGTTATTCAAGGTAAAATGTCATTATTTATATTTATACATGATTCTACATAATAATTTAAAAAAATATTCATTTGCGTTTTTCAGATTATTATGGCAAAGAAATATAATATCTTTAGGACATAAAAACTTCTTAATTTATGGTAAGATTCTTGTATACATAATGTTATATCCATATTTTATTGATAGAGAATTTTATAAAAAGGTATTTTCTACTACTTCAAATATTATTATATTTCATTAATAATAGCCATGTAGTATTTTTTTATCGGCTTATTTTAAATCATATAACAAGATATTTTTTATTAAAATTATTTTTAAAAAAACTGTATTAGTTAACAATGTTTTGATTCGTTTAATTTAAATTGAACATAAGAACACTTCATTATAAAATTCATGATAAAATTGAAAATTGGTTATTCAATCAATTATAATTCACTCAAGTAGAATTTAATATTATGTACAATAAGTTTAGAACATTTATTTGAGTAAATAGAATGATAAATAAACTCATTAAAAGTAATGTAACAATTTTAATTGTTCGTATTAATGACTTTTATTGACAGTGCTCCAAGAATTTCTTCAACTCTACTACGAGGAGTTACAACACCAGTATGTGAAACTCATGCAGAAAAAAATGAAAGATTAAAACGGCCAATGTCACCACATTTGACCATTTATAAACCTCAGTTAACTAGTGTGCTTTCTATTACCCATCGAGGTACTGGAATGGCTTTAGCATTTTATGCCATTGGAGCTGGATTAAGTAAGAATAACATTTTTTCTTATTTAATTTGAAAATACATTGTGATAAAATCAAATAATTTTCAGCTGAACTTTTTGTTCCGGGAGGAGTAAATCTTTTTATTGATTCATTTCATGCACTTTGCTTGCCCGTACCCATAGTATTTTTAACAAAATTTGCTATCGCATGGCCAGCGATGTATCATTTTTTTAATGGAATTAGACATTTGGTAAGTTATGATGATCTATTTAGAATATTTTAATCGGTTAAATTACATATTAATATTAATATAAATTACAATATAACAGGCTTGGGACATAGGTATATTTTTATCTATGAACCATGTATATAAAACAGGATGGGACGATGTTAGGAACTTCAGTTGTCACAGCACTAATAATATCAGCAATATTTTAAATGATTCATTATCATTATAATTAGATAATACTATCATTAATTAAATTTATTTATAGAAAATAGAAATTACTCAAGATTGTTATGAATATGGAAATACAAATAAATAGCACAATTATATTAAATTTTTATTGATAATACCAAAAATTCTTTTATATTTACTTATTCAAAATCATCCATAGTCATATTCATGAATTTTTCATAAATGGCCATAAATTTTGCGACAAATGCTTCAAGATGAAATATGCTTTCGAACCACGACACATTCTGTACTCGTATTCAGCAGCAATTGAAACTATTTCAGACTTTAGTTGTAAATCACCAATTTCTTATACATTCCTGAGAAGTCCTTTAAATATTAAATCACATGGAATAGCATGAGTTAATAACTCATACAGCCTACTCCGAATGTCTAAAAGTTTTTTTGGAGTTTGCTCTGCCACCATTAATGCAGCAGTTTTAGTGATAATACTTGCCAGTCCGGTTGGGTTATTTGTTGATCTACAGTAAATGGATATCTAGGAATAAAAAATTCAAATTAATAATAAAATATTTTAGTATTTGATTTTTTAAGCTGATTAATTGATCATGTAAAAATGACATATAAAATAATGAGAATGAACTTGAATTCATCATGAAGATAAAGATAAAAAAATTATTTGATTTTTGATAGATCAAATTTTAGATTACAATCTAATAATTATTAAAAATTATTATGTGGAGTCCAACTTACGATTCGACTTTACATGTTTCAAAACATTAGTATAGCTCGTCGTAAATTCCGTCCACTGGCTTCTGCTATTTTTTGTGCAAATTCATTGGTAAATTCAAATTTTCTTTTTTCGCTATAGAAATAAGTATTGATTTTGTTTCATCGATTGAAGGTGCGGGTACACGGATTTCTAGACAACGTGATCTAATTGCTGGTAACACTCTAGATATTGAATTAGCACATAAAATTAATCGGCAAGTTGTTATATATTTTTCCATAGTTCGTCGGAGCGCATGTTGAGCATCTTTCGTTAAGTGATCGACATTTGTCAAAAGAATAACTAAAATAAAATTGTATTGTAAGTTTTGATAGTATAATTTTATTATGCTGGATGATAATAAAAAAACGAAATTTATTCTAAAAAATATTATAATTTCTAAAATATTGATTGATTTATATTAATCAATATATTACATTACCTTTGAAATCGCGTTGACCATTAATGTCAATTTGATGGGTCTGAGCTGTGGTTTTTACCAAGTCCATAATAACACTTCTATCGTAAATTCCAACATCACTAGGATTTATTTCAATGTGATAATTACTACTAGTTGTCATTAATTCAAGTTTTTTCTTTGATGGCGTCTAAAAATATATTTTATTAGATTAGATACATAAAAGTATCCTTAATATAGTAAATATCGATAAATGTGCTACCTCAAATTGCATCGATTCCATCCGAAGTCTTGTCAACGCCAGGACCATAAAGTTCGCGTATAATAGCCATGACTCGAGTTTTCTTTCCAGCACCAGGTGGTCCATGAACTAGCAAATGAGGAAAATCACTTTTTTGGATCTGTTATGAATGTAAATTTAATAACAATAAATATTTATTCAACCTGTAATCATATATTTCATTTACACCGGTGACAGTCATTTGAACAAAACTAAACCAGTTTATAATTATTAATTGCAATTAATAATGTTGATGAAAATATCGATTACCATATTTTTTAACTGTTCTGCTTGATTAACATGATAGTCCAGTTTTCCTAGAGATATCGGACGGTATTTATCAACCCATAAACTCATTTTCAAAAAATGAAATAAATGAAAAATATATTAGTAAATAAAAGAAGTAATACTTAATGTTAGTACAGAACTTAAAAATCTACTTTTGAAATATATACATCATTTAACACAAGAGATAAATAAAATTAAAGATAAATTGTAAGAGGTTCAGTATCAAAAAAATATTGTCTATTCCACATAACCATTTAAGATTTGTAGTATGGTTTGGATGGAGCAACTTTACGTCTCCCTCCAATTTTGTAATTTGTCGATGATAATGAGTATGCGCATTGATGGTTTCACAAAGCACTCAAAAAAAATCTAAATGATGTTACGGGCACTGAAAAGCCTTTGCTAATAGTTCATTCATATTTTTACCAATATAAAAGTGAAAACGAGGGGTGCCATAGGGTAGTAGGAAAGAGCAGAAGGCCGACCATATTAAAAGTTTCAAAAATAAAAATCCCTTCATAGTATCAAGTCCACTGTATTTTATTATTATTATAAGTAAAACTATAATTAAAAGGAAAATTGATAAAAATAACTAAACTCGTTTTAATTACATAATAAATAATAATTAAATAATTTAATATACAATTATAAAACTACCAAAATTATTTATAACTTTTACAAAGAGCCCAATCAAAATTGTAGAACAAGAACAATATCCCCAAGCGACATTTGGCCCCCACACTATAGTAACTGCATTTAAATTGAAAAATTACCGACGGTTGATATTAAAAATTGATTGTTGGTAAAGTAAATTACCAGCTGAAGTCAGAGAGGCGACTGATTCCCCCTATCTAAATACATGGGATCGGGATATTTCTAATTTCTTTGCCAATTTACTATTATTTCTATAAAATTAGGTACCAAATTACAGATGAATTAATGCCGGACTGACGTAAACAATAATTTTTTGTATGTACACTGACAGAAAAAAATGTGATAGCTAGAAAGTATACTAGCGGCAAACACAAAATATACTCAATTTGAGTATAATATTATTTTTGATGCAAGTACGAAATTTTTTCGTGCAATATAAATTATGTCCCCAGTTAAAAGTATAGTAAAAAGTTTCGGAAGCGGTACAAAGTCCTGGATCAGTTAACTTCGTTTTAAATGATAAAAAAAATATGATTCATCGATAACCACTCATAACTACAGCGGTGAAGAGTATATTCAAGTTTATGACAAGAAGTACGTATTAGTAGCTTTCTACTTGATGTTTTGTGAGCAATATTTTGTCTTATCTCAAGTAGGTAGATAATAAAAGAAGATTACAAAGTTTACTTCAGTTGATAATATAGTTTCTTACACTGAGGATCTTCCTTACTTACCACAAGTGTATTTTATACGGAGATCCCGTATAAAGCGTACTTATGCTAGTATAATGCTGTTTTACACTTCAAAACCATGTTCTCACATTATGAATCCTTTTTTATTAATAAGAAATACTTGTTACTTGATTCAAGTATGTCAATTCTTCACTGCAAGTATATTATATACTTAAATTAAGTATACGAAGTACTCATGCTAAAATTTTTTCTTATTAAATTTAAAAATTTCAAAATATAAATAATCATATTAATAATAAAAAAGTTACTGTTATACCCATTGATGAAAAGTAATCTTATAATAATTACAACAATTACTGTTGTACTTTTAAATACGTGGAGCTGCTACACTTACACTGGGCAGCAGCTCGAGATATTGAAATATGCAACAATATTTGTTGCACTTATGAAAAAATTATGATTATCTCTATGAATTAATGATTATAATAATATTATAATAATTACAACAATTACTGTTGTACTTTTAAATACGTGGAGCTGCTACACTTACACTGGGCCTGTTAAAAGTCTAACTCGTATATAGCGCTCAGAGATAAATTATTGATTATAGAATCTTTAATAATAATTAATAATTAATTGCGCTCTGAGCGCTATATTACGAGTTAGACTTTTAACAGGCCCAGTGTAAGTGTAGCAGCTCCACGTATTTAAAAGTACAACAGTAATGTGTTGTAATTATTATAATTATTATTATAATCATTATCATAGAGATAATCATAGTTTTTTCATAAGTGCAACAAATATTGTTGCATATTTCATATCTCGAGCTGCTGCCCAGTGTAAGTGTAGCAGCTCCACGTATTTAAAAGTACAACAGTAATTGTTGTAATTATTATAAGATTACTTTTCATCAATGGGTATAACAGTAACTTTTTTATTATTAATATGATTATTTATATTTTGAAATTTTTAAATTAATAAGAAAAAAATTTTAGCATGAGTACTTCGTATACTTAATTTAAGTATATAATATACTTGCAGTGAAGAATTGACATACTTGAATCAAGTAACAAGTATTTTCTTATTAATAAAAAAGGATTCATAATGTGAGAACATGGTTTTTTGAAGTGTAAAACAGCATTATACTTAGCATAAGTACGCTTTATACGGGATCTCCGTATAAAATACACTTGTGGTAAGTAAGGAAGATCCTCAGTGTAAGGAAAACTATATTATCAACTGAAGGAAACTTTGTAATCTTCTTTTATTATCTACCTACTTGAGATATACAAATACATTGGCTCACATTATACTGATTCCAAGTAGAAAGACTACTTAAAGACAAGTACTTTATTTTCATAAAACTTGTATACTTATTACTTCTTCAACCGCTTGTAGTCTACTCAGGAGTGGGTATATTCTGTATTTAGACTCAGTATTTTTTTATTCATTTTAAAACGAAGTTTTACTGATTCCAGGTACTTTCTTTACCTGCCTTCCGAAACTTTTTACCTATCACTTTTATACTGGGGACAAGGAAATTCTATAATTCGCCACCGGAAAAAATTTCTGTCAGTGAATCGACTCATTTTTGATATTAAGAATTGAATTATTTAATAAATATGAGTTATTCAAAATATTTTGACGGGTCCACTCGATTCTTAAAAGTGTAATTTAGGAATAGCTCGGTGCATTTGTATTGATGACATTTAGTTGCATGATAATTATACAATTACTAAAAAGTGCGGCGATTCCCTCATAGCGCGACCAACGAAGGGTTAAAGAAACGAATAGAGGATAAAGAAGAGTTATTAATTTGCGTTAAAGAGAACTTTTAGTTTTTATTATTTATTTCACATATTATAATCATGCAACGGATTTTATTGAATTAATATAATTGATTGCTTAAGGTATTTCGATCGATATTAGTTTTCTTAAGGTTTTTTTTATTACATTAGAATGAAAAATTATTAGAAAATAAAGTTTATTTTCATAAAAAAATCAATTCATCATTTAGAACTCGAGTTAGTCGAAATCAAAGTTCACTCTTCTCTCCATTTAAATCGATGATAATTGACTACAAGATTAGGTTTTTTAACTTTCATTCAAAAACGGTTCTTTAAATTTTCATAAAAAAATTATATGTATATACTGTAAATGCTTTTATACCAAATATTTTGTCAAAAAAGAAAAATTAAGTTTTATCGTACCATTCCTAAAAGAATAAGTTATTGTTAATAATTTTAGTCTAAACTCTCCTATAAAATAGGCATTAACCTTCTTTTTTGAATCTTTTTGTGTTTTTCAAAATAATCGAAGACAAAATAATTAATATGGAGAAAGCTAGTATGTATATTCTATAAAAAAATTAATTTAATTCCGGGCCCAGGGTCTTTCTTTTTTTGATACGGCCCAGAGCGAGCGAAATACCTTACCTTAAATTTATATTTCTTAGTAAAAATTACATGGAATTTTTCAAATTTGAATCGATGAAATTTGTTAATTTATACATGCACGTATAATAATTGTTTTTCATGGAATAAATATTTGTTTGTTATTTTTAAAATGTATGTTAATCTTTTGTATATTTTTCCTCAAAATAAAACTTTCGTCTATTTCAGGGAAGTTTAGTAATGAATAGTTTTTTTAGACAATGCTAATTATTTGAAAATGATTTTTATTGTGAAAGAAATGTTCACAATTTATACAAATGTACAATAAATTATGGAATGCAATTTTTAATGAGTAATTCGATAAATACGTTACTGTGAATTTGATATTACATTTACTTGATGTATAAAAACCTAAAAGTGTTAAAAAATTGATAAATTTTACTGGAGTGTTATTGATCGTATATCACGTTATATCTCACAAACAAGTTTATTGTAATTATTAAATTGTCGATGACTATTTTTAAATTTATCCCAAGTTAACATATAATCCAATTCATAAAAATAGTGTTTCACACATTAAGATAATTACTTTTCCCACTAGTGAGCTAGCCACATATGTATTATTGAAAATTTGTAAAAAATGTAAAATTGAAAATTTATCCATGAAAACCATTAACTGATATATTTGGACTTTTTGTTGGTGACAATGATTGTGATTTGTTGAGATCAATTCCTAAAGTCATTTTGAGCAATCTTAAAACACTCTTTTTATCAGTATTTTCTGTTTCTGTAAGTAAGATAATTTTTATTTTAAAATGCGGTTTTGATTTTAAAAAATTGATTATAATACAACTTGTTTTTTACCTTCGTTACCAGTAACTTGTGCTTCTAAATTTAGTTTTTCTTGTGTAATCTGATACATTTCTTCTTCAATCGTACCTTCTCCTAATAATCGAACTATGCTTACTGGTCTGTAGATGAAATGTGAAAATAATTATTTCAATTTGATAATAAGTTATAAGTAAACATGATATAGAAGCAAAACTAACTGAGTTTGGCCAACACGATGACAACGATCTTCAGCTTGCTTGTCATTGTATGGATTAAAATCAATATCATGAATAATTACAGTATCTGCTGCTGTAAGATTAATACCGAGACCACCAGCTTTAGTTGATAAAAGAAAGATAAATATCGATGAATCTTGTGTAAATTCGTCAATCAAAGCTTGCCTTTCTATCACTGGTGTTTGACCATCCAATCTGAAAATAAGTTAAATTTATTCTTATTTCCGGTATTGTATTTATAATTTTAATATCTATAAATTTAGTTGGAACAGAAAAGTATTCGAATATAAACCTATAAAATGTGTAGCCTCTAATTGTCAAGTATTCCTCTAGGATATCTAACATCATTGTAAATTGACTAAAAATTAAGACCCTATGTTCATCTTCTTTCAGCTGAGGTAATAGTTCATCAAGAGTTTTTAACTTTCCAGATATAGGAATTAATTCTTGAGGTAATCCTTGACCAGCAAGACACTTGTGAACTCTAGTCAACTGATTTAATTGATAATCAGAAAGTAAAACAAGTTCTTCAAAAATATACTGAGAATTTTTCTGCTTATAAGATGGATCTTTTGATAATTTTTTAGCCATTGCATGAACTTTTTCTTCATCATAATAATCTCTCATAAGTAATGGATGGTTAGCAAGCTTTCTCAATTTCATCATCATGGAAACTCCCGAATCTTCACTATAATTTGCTTCTGAGAATTGTACCATCAATTGTTTATACATTTCTCGTTGTTTTTTCACTAAACTACATTTTATTATCTTCTCAGTCTTGATCGGTAAGTCTTTTAATACTTGAGATTTTAATCGACGTAGAAAAAAAGGTTTCATGATTAATTTAGCATTTTTTACTTGCTCTTGTTCAAAAAGAGGCTTATCTCGATTATCTCCAGCAAGTTTTGGAGTCTTAGAAAACAGGCTCTTCAAATCATTTTGTTTTCCTGCAAACAACGACGGCATAACAAAAATTAGAAGAGACATAAGTTCCAGAAGATTGTTTTGTAAAGGAGTTCCAGTAAGAAGGATTCGATGCTTGGCATTAATCCTCACAAGATTTGTGTATCGAACAGTACCCATATTCTTTAGCATATGAGCTTCATCGAAAATAACATACGTAATTGGCATAATTCTGAATAATTTACGTTCTTCGGGAGTACTGCTAACAAGATTATAGGTTGTTAAAATTACATCAACATCGTCGAGATCACCGTTGCGCCAACCCATTCGTATGTCTTTCCTTTCTTCTTGAGAACCGTAATACTGAACTGCCTTCAAATTTGGTGACCAACGTTCTAATTCATTACTCCAATTTTCTGTAAAGAGAAAAGTTTTATGATAAATAATTTTAGTATTAAGAGAAAATATTTTTAATGTAAAAATTTACCTATCGTAGAGCTAGGAACAACAATTAAATGAGGACCATCATTCTCTCCAATTAATTGAGCTTCTTTTAAATATGTTAAAAAAGCAATAACTTGAACAGTTTTTCCTAAACCCATTTCATCAGCAAGAATTCCATTAACATTTTGAGAATGCATCACAGCTAGCCAATTAAGGCCAACCATTTGATAAGGAGCTAATTTTAAGCCAGAAGCCAAAGCTTTTGGCTGTTCTTTTATCATAGAAGCACCAGCAGCTACAGCTTTTTCCATATTTGCCGAAAGCCTGAGACATTTTTTCATCAAACTATCGACTGCTGATCGAGTAGCTAATAAAACTTGTGCTGAATTAAGTAATTCTGTATCCAGATACTTTGTATGTTGAAATTTTTCTATTAAATCACGCCAGTCTTCGAATGGTCTTGAATCAATGATTGCTTGAGCTTTTTTTTGAGAGCATTGACTCATAAGTAGTAATTCTGACATCATTGCAGTTTGCATGAAATTTAATACTGCTTTTTTATCACCTGTTAATTCATTCGATATCTCTACATCAGAATCTTCATCACTAAAATGAACACATATTATATAAATTAAAACATTACATTGACAGAAAAATCAATTGTATATTACCTATCAAAAACTTTATTTTTATAAGTAGCTTCATCAGAGTCAGCATCACCATCATCATCATCATCATAATCTTTTCTAGGCTTTTTGTTTTTTGATTTGTGAGAACTTTTTAATGGTCTCTTTTTATTATTTTGTAACTTGTTTTTTGCTAGATCCAAATCCCAATTGGTGTTGTTTAATATTTCTTGAATTTTCTATAAAATATTAACAATAATATTGTAACTATTTCTTTCAATAAATATTTATTCTTTTAAAAAAACATTTTTATGTAAATATATATATATATATATATATATATTAAACTATTACATCTGTGTCATGATTTGGATGTAATTTAATCAGGTACTGCAATTTTCTATCCTTCTCTTTGGTTTCATCTCCATCTGAGTCGGATGTTTTCAACTTGATGGGTGATCCTACATCGCTATCACTGTCTTCAATGCGATTTACTACTTTTCTACGGATTTGAGTATCTGAGCCTACTAGATTACTATCGTCATCAGCTGAAAACAAATAATTTTTTCTTAATTTCATTGAACATTTTTTAAATTTTCTATTCGTAAGGATAATATTTTTGATGAATAAAATAATATTCAAATTTTTATATATTTTATATTTTTAAAAGTCAACGACTTATTAAAATAGGGTTACAAACGTGAATAATGATTTAGAATAATGACTTTGTTCACCAAACATTTGAATAAGGCCAAAAATAGCAATTCTAAAGGAAAGAATAATAATTATATTTCAAATGTAGAGAAAAAGAAAAAATTTTAAATGAAATAAAAAAAACTTACACATTTTGAGTTTTTCAATTGGTTTTTTCTGAAATCGAAATCTTCGTAAATTATTTGAAAGATTTGGACTCAATGTGTCCTGTTTATCCAAATTCGAATCGGACATTGCATTAATACACTTGTTCACAATAAGATCGACGCTTGTACATACACATTTTTATATATTTATTATAATGTAAGTACTAGATGTTTCGAAAAATCAGTCTTCTGAGGATTCTCTATTGTACTGGCTGTAAAACATTATAAGAGTGAAGGTTAGAAGCAGGTAGAAAACGAACGAATAAATATATGTATACATATACCACAGAACGGTAAGGTCGAAACTACAATGCAGTAAGAAAAACGTTGGTTTCTTGAAAAATTTTTCATCCCCTATATGAAAAAGCAATACACTGAGTAAGCAATTATGCTAAAAAATATTTTTCACAGAAATGATTTTATAAAATTTATTGTGAATTTTGAATATTTTACGTTATTAATTATTTTGCAATGATTAAAAACCATGTATATGTACTTTATCAGCCATTTGAAAATGAATGTTAGTGTAAAACATTCTCTTCAATTTTATGTTACGCTTACCGGAAATGTCCTAATCCTGAAGAAAATGACAGTACTTGGGATGTTGCAAAAAATAACTTGAAATCAAAAATTTGAAATTTACTAAATATATTCTTTTTTTTATTTCTCAAAATAAATAAAAACTAAAGTCACCAAGGTTTTAAAATAAATATTTAAGTTTAAAATTGAACATGTAAATTATTATTATTATTACTTGATCCCAACCATTCAATCTAGTATTTCCGCTATCTATACCGCCATTAGAACGTTTAAAATCTGGCAACGTTTACTACAAAGTATAGAATTAAACGGCGTCATAACAATCAGTACACTCGGCTTCATTAATGCCTGGTGTATCCTTGGAGAACAATTACCGACCGCAAGTATGATTTTTATTTACATTGAGTTTCGAATCTAGAATTTTTTAAGCTTTGGCTAAACTCAAAAAGCTATAAAATTTGTGATTACATTCCAAATATGATGCTTTAGTATGAAAAATAATTTTTTTTATTATTAGAACGGTTGAAAAGTCTGCCGTAAATAATAATAATCAATGAAAATTTCTTAAGAAATTAATAAATTATAAATTTCTATTATCATGTTTGCACGGCCATCTTAATACCGAGACATGCAAGATAAATAACTAACTACTCACTTTTTAACGAATTTCTGTTAATTGTTGTTGATTACGACATAACTTTGTACCCTACTAATACGAAAAAGAAATTTTTTACATACTAAAACATAATATTTTTAATGTTATCTTAATTTTTATACTTTTTTCAGTTTAGCCGAAGTTAAAAAAAATTCTAGATTGGAAACTCAATATAAAAAAAAAAATCATACCTGCGTAACAAATATACATTCATACATATATTTTGTCGATATATACTAAAAAGGAGCATTTTTATAAAAGTCACCGGTATATTAAAATACATTATTGTATATATATATATTATATATTACGTAGTGTACATGATTGAATATGTATTTGATAGAAATTTCACTTCAAAACAAACAACGACGCCGCTAAAAAGTTATTATCACGTGTGTAATATAGAATTATTTTGATGTTATCATTGTAAATGAGTTAAATTAATGTTATTATTTGGCAAATTTCAATGAATATTTTTTTTTAAATATAAAAATTTACTGCTGCATAATTGTTTATGAGTGTAATTCGAACGACATGGATTCCCCATCTACTCAAGTATTAGACGATAACGATAGTTCTTCTTCAAGATCATCAGAATCATTGCAAAAAACACCAAAAAGAGTATATCAGGTAATCTTTTAATTATCTATTATTAATAAATTTTTATAAAAATTATAATTAGTTAAATTAAAATCTCTTGATTGCATGATAAATATTTGCGTTATATTTTCTGTTACGTTTTTTTTGTTAAGGTTGCGACTCTAACAGTGGGAAACAAAAAATATCCGATCTTTGAAGGAATCAACAAAGTGGGAAGACATTTAGATAATGATATTTGCATTAATGATCATGTATGTACTATTATTTTATTACAATATGAACTTCTTATTTATTACAATTTCCGTTACTTATTTATGGCAATTGATTTAAAAAAAATTATATCTCGAAAGATAAAACACAAAAAAACATAACTTAATATTCCATTTAGATAACTAAAGTTCAACTCGTTTTCCATTGACTTTGCTTTCATCAAAATCAATGCTGTTCCAAAATTCAATATTACCAAAGTTGGTTTCAGAGTTCATTTCTAATTTTCCTGGACCTTTAATATGTAGATAAACTAATTTATCTTGAGATGGATTGATTGAAGTCCAGTCAAGACCGACATTTGGTGTTCTAAAATAAGCAATATTTTATGCTTAAATTATCAATAACTTTTAATTAATTATAAGCTTTTTATTTTTTATACGTACCCATTAATAGCGTAAGATACCCATATGTCAAGCAATTGTCGTTGCATGGCTCGATCTTGAGAAGTTGTAGTTGGATTCATAAATGGAGAACCGACGACGTAGTAAGGATCATCGCCGTGAGCAACACCTAAAAATAGTTTAAGATAATATTATAACTAAGTTCTTTGAGAAGAATTTTGTTAATTTTCAATTATTTTATTATTAAAAGATACTTAATTACCAAAGTCCATATTAGTTCTAGTCATAGCAGGTCCCAAACTTTCCGCACCCTTGTAAGTAAAGTAATAATATTTAATGGGGCTTTTGTTAGCCCTAGACATAAGTTTAACAGCCTTCAAGCTACCCATCACATATAGACGATCACCGATCGCGTGAACGACAGATAAAGCAGTTGTTTTATCAACTGGCTTATCTCCAATATAATACTGTCTAATTTTTGTCCAACTTCAATATGTTTTCCAAGAGGAATTGTGTAGTTGTAATCGAAAAGGAATGGTGCAAGAGAGTCCCAACGAGCATCCAGTTCCTTTAAAGCAACATTGTCAGCACAGAAATCTAATAGAACAATTAAAAAAAAAAAGTATAACTACTGAAAAAAAATTGAAAAAAAAAACAATTTGATATAAAAAACTATTAATTAACCAGCTCCGGGATAAAGTCCTTCTTCAGGAACTACACCAGTAATCCAAGGAACATCGTAAGCTTCTCCATCCATAATAATTTCTGCTGGTATTTTGGTGATAAATGGAGATTCTGCAGTTGATTTTTCTACAACAGGCCCGAATGGAGTCATTGGATTAAAAAACCAAGGCATAAAGTCCATATCGGCTCTTGCGATTTGTCGTGCTGGTCGTGTTCTAAGACACTTCACCATTTCTTCAACATTTGAAGTTGAGCAGCCTACGATAGAAGCTAATTTTTTAGCTTTTTCTGGAGCAGCTTCAGTTATAGCCCAAGGATTGAGTGCATTTCCACTAAAAGAAAGTCCACCTAAAAAATTGTGGAAAATTAATTGAAAGTTTTCAAAAGTTTTAAAAGTAAATACATTAATGAGTCTATTTTTAAAACAGTTAAGCATACGTTTAAAAAGACCCTTGCTGAGTGGAGATAAATATTGATAGTGAACACTAACACCTCCAGCACTTAATCCAAAAAGAGTGATTTCATCAGGATTTCCACCGAAGCCTTTGATATTTTCTTTTACCCAACGTATAGCCATATTCTGGTCTTTAAGACCCATGTTACCGGAAATATGTTCATCACCAGTACTTAAAAATCCTATAATGGATTAAAAGTAATAAATAAATTGTTATTAAATAATAAATATCAATAAACTAATTACTCACCAAGAGGACCAACACGATAACTGAAAGTGACAAAGATGACATCCCTGTCCATAATATAATCTGGCTTGGTAAATTGACCATCACGAGCTTCCATATGCCATTGGAAAGCTCCCCCATGAATCCAAATAATCACCGGTAAGGGTTTAGCACTTTCAAGAACTGGTTTGTAAACATTTAAATATAAACAATCTTCAGACCCAACTATTCTCTCTTTTGCATCCAGAGGAGTATGAATATATTGAAGACATGGAGATCCTGTCTTAATTGCAACTATGTCTTCATTCCAAGCTGGAAGCTTTTGAGGAGGCTAAATAATGTTCATAAGTTAATACATTATATAAAAGTATGTGAGTTCAATAAATAAATAGTTTGAAAACATTTATTTCGACAATTTATAAATAAAATTAATAACATGGATTTGATATTTACTCTGAAACGGAGTTCCCCAACAGGTGGTTTAGCGTATGGAATCCCTTCAAAAGCTATATACTTTCTACCATTAAGTGAATGATCGTAAAATCCTCGAATTCCTCCCAACGGAGTTATCACTTTTGGACCATCTGAAGTTTTATCGATGTCCAAAGTAGCGAAAGCCAGAGGCAAGAAACAAATCAAAAGAATTTGATTCATTTCGAAAACTCTGACTGTTTTCCACTGTAGGTCTGTCTTTTATTTATCCCTTTATATAGTAAGCCAAGTTTAAGTTATCCACTATTTAAAATGATAGTAAACCACTATCTCTATTGGGGTTGATGCTCTTTCAATTATTTATTATGATAAATTTAATTAATTACATAATAAAATAAATGATATGAATAAATTTTATGTATTTTAACATTTATTTTTAATAAAATACAAGTAATTAACGAAATTTACGTTGATTTATGAAGTTAATCATGGCATATTGTGAACTTTCTATTATGATAACTTGAAAGTTATCATTATTAACCTAGACCTCTCAGAACATTTAAAAAATATTGGCTTTATATAAAATTGTCAACATCTTAATAGTATTATCAGTAATTTAATAAATTAATAAATCATTATTTGTTATTTTACTTTTACAGAATGTTTCAATGTATCATGCAGAAATTGAAGCTGATGCAAAACATGCCTTCATTTGTGACTTACGATCAACTAATAAAACACGAATGAACGATGTAAAGTATTTATATAGTTTAATTTAAATAATTCATACTTTATGATAATTAGTAAAAACAAAAATCTATTATTTTTTACACATCTTAACATGATAATTTTTGTTAGTTTAATAAAATTTGAAATAAAATGAATTAATAGGCTCTACTAATATGCTAAAGTTATAAAAATTTTAAAATAACAAATGTAATATTAGAAAACTACAATAATTTGTTAAATTTATAAAGATAATATTATAACACATTATATAAATTTTCTTTTCAGGAGAAGTTAAAACCTGATCGTTTTTACCAATTATTAGATGGTACCAAATTAACATTTGGTATTTTAAATGGTACATACTTACGTTTACGAGATGATGAATCAATTATTATTCCTTCAACACCTGAACCTGGATTAAAACTACGAAGAGAGTCAAATAAAAATTCATCAAGACCTAATACTTCATCCACCGGTGATAGTGATGATTCTGTAGTTTTGGGGACACAAGAGACTCCAGAAGCTGTTTTTGTTAAGCCTTTAGTACCTAATCGAACTATAAATTCAAAAGATACTAGCAATAATGACAAAATAAACATTAATGAATCAGATAAATCTATATATGATGAAGAAACTCAACGTACTAATAAATCTATTGAAAGTCAGAGTTTTATCCATGAATGTGCTACTCAAAAATATGATTCCAAACAATCTGGTAGAAAAAATATAACTACGGATAATAGACAAAAGGCAAAAAAAAACATCATATCAGTAAAATCCGAAATTTTTGATAAAGAAACACAAAAATATCGTGATAAAAATAACGATACAGATGAAAGCCAAATTTCAACGCAAAAATTAGCAAGTGAACAAAATGATCAAGTTTATGATGCTGAAACCCAAAAAATTTCTGTAAACCAACAAGATAATGATTTGGAAAATGCGATGACACAAAAATTCAATAATAAAAAAATTTATGACATCGAAACACAAAAACGAAATGAATTTGAAAATCAAGATAATAATAACGTGTACAATATGGCAACACAAAGATTCCAACCTTTGAATATTAGGAAAGAAAAAACAGAAATTTATGATGCCGAGACTCAACAGTCGAAAGAGAAATCAAGTAAGTTTAAAAATCAGAATGTAACAACACAAGTATTAAACGCACCGTTTCAAAAAGTTGAAATGGTTGCAGAAAGTGATGAGGAACATGAACAAGATAAAGTACCTGTCACTGATATGGTCTTAAGAAGTAATAAAAATGAAGAGATTATGACCACCAATAAAAAGGTTTGTATTAATAATATTTCTAGTAATAATAAGTCTAATAATGCATCTCAAAACCAATCAAGTCCGATAATAAACGAAATAGCAGTTGAAAACATTCAAAATTCATCAACTTTAATACCTGATCAATCGTGCTTAATTGTAGCAGAAACAGATGATGAGTCTGAAACTGATGATGAAGGCGTTTTTTCTAATTTTTTGCAAAAAGAACATTCTAATGGAAATCGTAATATAAATATTACTACTAATAGTGAAGTTATAACTGATATGAATTTAAATAATGAAAATATAAACAATGACGTTCATTTATTTAATAGAAATTTTGGAAGTCCAGTTCTTGTAGATTTAGATGAAATTTCAGAATCACTCGGTGCTAAAAATGAAGATAACATTGTAGATGATAGTGATAATGAAATGTATATGACACCAAATCAGATTATGTCACCAACAACATCGAATCTTCATTCTAACATTCAAGTAAATTCTTATAATAATGAAGCTGCTACTCAACGAATTGTATCTCCTACACTGATACAAATGAGTAAAAAAAATTTTTTAGCGGCTACTCAATCTATAATTGCAACTCAAGTCTTAATAGAAACCCAAAAAGTTAATTTAATTGAACGTAAAACTTATTCATTAGAAACTCAAATTATAGATACACAGGTACGAGAAATAAATGATTTTGAATCTCCTGAAAGAAAACAAGTGTTGAAACTTACAACTCAATCAGCTGATACACAAATTTTAGAAACACAAAAAGCTGATGAGTTTTCTGAAAATAATGATGAAGAAAATAATAAAGGTTTGAGTAATAATTATGATAATGAATCAACACAGTTGATAGAATTCGAAAATGATACTATGACAGAAAATATGCTAGAAGAACAAGAAATTCAAATTGAAAATGAGATTAACAATGACTGTGATATTAATGAGAAACCATTAAAAACTTTGAGATTGAAAAAAAATAAAATTTCAAAAAATTGTGCAGAGTGGCGAATAAGTTCATCATGTAAAATTGGTTGTAATGATGATCGTTTTCAACAAGAATCTCAGGAAATATCAAAAATTGAGAATAATGATGAAAGTAATGAAAATGATGAGGAAATCAATCATATAAAGGATGAAAATGGATATTTATCACAAAAAAAAATTGATAATAAAGATCAAAAGTATACTTTAACAACTCCTATCTCAATGAACAAAATAAATTTATCATTAAATCAAAGTACAAAAAATAGATTTAAAAATAAAAAAGATAAGAATCAAGAAATTCACACTTCTAATTACGAGGATAACGATGTAGTATTAAAACATTTGGACAGTATGTTTGGTGAAGTAGCTTATGACGATATGGTTGAACCAACTCAGCTTCTAACTCAGCAACTTGTAGATATTTTAAAAACTCCCGAAAAATCCGATAATGTAGATACAGTAGTAGATAATATTGCTTTTCAGAAATTTGGTGGTCAAAAGAATGGAAAAAATACGAAGAAAAAGGAGAAAGAGACATTGGGTAATTATTCTCGTGTTGATGGAGAATCTCAAGAACTTTATTTTGCTCATTTGAACTTCAAAAGGAAGCGAAAAGCAGTTTTTGACAGTCAAGATAGTTCTGATTCAGAACGCAGTAACAAATATCAGAAAAATTCTTCCGGTTTAAAGAACGATGAGCCTTGTCTATCTGGATTTGTTGATGGGATAGCTATAGTTTGTGAGAGACTCGATTGTCAAGGTAGTAATACTATTTTATACTCATTATTATATATTTGGAATTTTTTTTGTTTGTCTGTAATGGTTAAAATAGTCCAAGCTTTAATTTTGCTTCAAGTAATGTGCATATACTATAATCATATGAAAAAGTAAATTCTTTGAAATGACTATTTTTTAGGACTTGATGAAACTATAAATCATAAGGAAACAAACGATGTGAATGATGATATTTTAACAGGATTACCAGAAGTTAATTTAAACGGCGCTGGCTTTTCTCCACGTAGTCATGCTTCTCTAAATTCATCAGATGAAGATATTCCAAACAATGAAAAAAAAGTATTAGAACAACCAAAAATGATCTCAAAAAGTAGCGGTACCAAAAAATTGGTTTTGTCTATACAATGTGATAATAAAATAAATGATAATGATGAGGTCAATAGAAAAAAAACCAAAATTGCGACTGTTAAGCTCTCACAATATGATAAGAAAGAAAAATCATCAGAAAATAGTGGAAAATTATCAAAGTCAGATGAACAAATTGAATTAGGTAATATATTAACAATCAAATACTTTTTTTAGTTTTTTAAATTTGTTAACAAAAAAAAAAATAATCTACAATTCAATTACAGATCAAAAGAGAATAAAAAAGACACCAGAACGAAAAGGGCAAATGAATCAAAGTCAAGTTTCAAAACCAGAACTAAATTCTGAAGTAATTACCTCTGGTTATAATTCTAGTTCTGAATCTAAAGAAGTAAAAATTCATGAAAAACGTAAGGCTATTTGTGATGTATCACAGTCTTTAATTGATTCTAAGAAGAAAAAACCAGTTGTAAGACTAGACAATAGTCTGAATATTTCTTTGCGCCAAGAATCTAAACGTAAGAGTTTCCAAGTTCATAAGTATTGTGTTATTTTTACTGGAATAAATCCTGAAGATTATATTGAATCAATAAAGAGTCTAGGTAAGTGTAATATATAATATTAGAGCTTAAAATTTTTCTCAAATTATAAAATAACGAATGATTTATAAATCATAAATTGTAGGGTAACCAGATTTTGGTCGGCCATATGTAAACGAGTAAGAGTTAGAAATATGAAAAACAATCTGTCAAATCGCTTTAGACTTTTAATTTCGGATATTTTATTTATTCTTCAACTAATCGTCCTTATCTCGTATCATTCCATAAATTGTTGTTGCGCGAATCTTTTCCTATAGATATTTTCTTATTTTATCTATTTATTTGCCTAAAACTCGTGCGCAAAGGTCCATATACTTTTATATATCTATATATTTCCGCTCGAGGCGCCTTAATATGAATACAATTGATTGTTCGTTCAATATTAATAGAGAGAGAGAGAGAGAGAGAGAGAGAGAGAGAGAGAGAGAGAGAGAAAGCAGTATATTGACAATAAAAGATTTCTCTAATTTTAGGAATGTATAAGAATAAGATCTTTTTAACAATACAAAGTTATACACCCAAAAATTTCAAAATTAGATATTATTATAAATAACAATTCAAGAGTTAATATTATATTAATTTGATTTAATTTTTTTTTAATCACGAAAATCATTAGTTGTAGGACATTGAAGTAACTTATTAAATGAAAATACATATAATATCTTTATTCGAATACAAATGATCATGCTTTGAATTTTTTTATTTCAAATTGAAAAATCAATGCAAGAATACTATTACAGGTTACAATTCATAGTTACGAAGTAAGTGTAGTTTAATGTTATTTGTGTTAATTTTTAGGTGGAACAGTAACAGATGAACCTTCAAAAGCAACTGTTTTGGTTACCGACAAAGTTAGAAGAACATATAAATTTATTTGCGCAATTTCTAGAAGTATTCCAATTGTTTCTATAAAATGGATTGATGAATGTATTGAAAAAGATGAATTTTTGGATACGGATAAATATATCTTGAAGGATGATATATCAGAAATTAAATTTGATTTTAAATTGAGTGAAAGTTTAAAAAAATCGAGTGAAGGTTTATTATTACTGGGATATACATTCATCATTACTCCTAAAATTGTTAATCCTAGCATTAAGGACCTTAAAGGTAAATAATAGTTTTTCAAAACATCTTCATAAATATTAAATTAAGTTATCGTTACAGATATGATACAAGTAGCAGGTGGAAAATCATTAATAAGAATGCCAAGACTTTGGATTCCAAATACAGTGATTGTTGGTTGTGATATTGATATCCCGAAAATTAAAGAAATGGTAAAAAAAATTCCAAAAAATATTGAAGTGCCAGTTGTTACTACAGAATTTATTCTTTCTGGAATACTGAAACAAAAATTGGAACCAGAAGTCCATAAGCTTTACTAATGAATTTTCAATCACAAATTCTGTATTCTTATAGGTTTTAAATTTTGTAAGAATTAATGAACAGTAAGAATCAATGCTAAAAAAAAGTTTTAGAGTATTATTAACTACAGTACTCGAGTTCAAAAATATTTTTCTAAATTAAACTACAAATGTTATTGTTAACAATGTAATCAAATAATAATTTATTATAGTTACATTGTCTCTTACTTTTTTTATGTAATGATAACTATGTTTTCAAAATAGTTTTGAAACATGTTTACTAAAAATATATAAATACATATATATATATATATACATATAAGTCTAATGTTATTTACCTGGTCTATATTTATTAATCTATTATTGAATTATATTATTTTGTTAAGACACTACTAGATTCAGTAATAAATTTTATTCTAATGTTGCTTTTTAGAGTGTTTTATGAGAGATTATACTTCAAGAGTTAGCTTATCTTAAATAACGTTTAATCTATTATTTTTCTGGTTATACAATTATATTTTGATAAAAGAAAATAGTTGTATTAATACGAGTGTTTTATTACTTTAAAGTTTGATTTTTGTTTTTATTTGCTATTAACTGCTCAATAACGCAACCATTATTTATTTTGAAGCAAAAAAATTTGTCAATGCTACGTTTGAAGTGAAAAAAAAAGTTTAATATAAAGCAGGCGGAAAATTGAAATACAATGAAAAGAACCAAGATTTAATCAATTTTTATTGAAGTAATACTTTTTGTACATCAATAACTTGAGTAAAAACTATTCCTGATTTATTCGTCATACAAAAAAGATATTCTACAATACTCACTAATGTATAAAGTATGATAATAATAACTGGTAAAGAAAATGGCCACGGATTGTGTTTGTTTAATGTTACAATTATTTTCAGAAATTTAAAAATTAATTAATTATACTGAAAATTAAAAAATTAAGTCAATGTTTATCTAATATTAATTTTGAGTAGATGAACGTTGAACTCGTAAGTAAAATGATTAAACAGGTGTAGCGATGATTCGTGAATAAATGCTTGTTCAGGCAGCTTTCGTAGCGGATGATCAGCAATGTTTCCTTCTTCTTTTTATTATAATATATTTTATGAGTACTTCTAAGGTTGTTTTGTGATTATATTATTCACAGCCGAGATTCCGTTACGAAGGAGATGAACTCACAAATAACACGACTGTAACAAAAAAAATAGAACAAAATGTCAATAAACATAAAATTGCGACGTAATTTCCACGACCTTGGCTGCCATTTTGGCAGTGTCATGACTTTAGAATAAAATATTTATCGTAGAATTTTATTAATTAAATTTGATTACCTTTAACGGCAGTCTATTATGCTTTATTCTTCACAATTTGTCGTTTATTGTGTTCGGAATTCATTAGTTTCGTAGCGATTTTTCTAGAATGACCACAAGGGTCTGGATGATTTGTGTGCTCGTTTGCTTCGCGTTTACTACGTTGTTTACCACCGTGTCCAGTAAAAATGTGTTTATCGTAGTCGTAGTTGAAATGTTCGTACTCATCAATATATGCCTCAGACATGTTTCACAAGAGATTCAATAAAAAGTTCTTGAAGAAAAAAATTTGCGTCAGACGCTTCTTATACAACTCATTCAATACGTGTGTTTACTGTTATGCGGCACGACCTTTCGATTCAATATATACCCTCTGATACACAACTGCGCATGCTCCTACTTGAGATTGTATACCCAATTGAATTTTTCTCTTTTATTTTCAATCATCACAACAACTCGATAAAAAATTTTGCATACTACAAAGACGTGAAGGAAATTTAATTTTTGAAATTTAAGAATGTATACAATTAATACTTTATGATATGTATACTTGATGTTTTATCGCAATATTAGAATTAACACTGGAATGTTCGGTACACGCATGCTCCAATGTTCATTTATACGTGAGAAAAGGCATGATTATTCTAGAAATGTTTTGATACTGTAAGTTGTTATGTATCGGCCATTAAAAATGGCCTTTTATACATAAATTGTTTAATTGGACTGTTTAAATAATTTTCTGAAACGATTAATTTTCATAAGATGTTTAAATGGAGAAAAATCAATCCAAAAAAGAGGTGATATTTTCAAAAAGAAAAAAAAAGAATAATTATAATAACATATCTACTTTTAATTTATTAAAGATATAAGGTAAAAGTTAATATATGTATATCAGTACTTTGAAATTAAATTATAACATTAAAACTGTGAAAATTAAAAAAGTTTATTGGCCCCTAATATGAATAAATACATATACATATATTATTTTTCATTTCTGAATATTTATTATTATGTAAACGAATTAGTGTTGTATCATCAACTGAGCTTATATATAGTGTTCTAATTAATTGGAAGTAATCAGATGAATATAGGATCAACAAAGGTGTATATAAACATAAAATGATAAATGAATAAATGGAATAATATGAACAAAATATGTTCACATTGTAAGTCACTACATACGTATACATATAAAAATATTGTCTTTTCAGTCATTTAATATATGCATATAAATGTGAATGTAAATACAAGGATTTTGTCTTTCATGTACTTATTAATGTATGTTCATAAAAGTCATCTTTGAGTCATTATTTATACAATTGTTATATTGCTTTTAGCGATAAAAATTATAATGTAAAAAAAAATCATTTTAAAATGATTCATAAAAGAGGCTTAAATCTAATCAATTGACATTCAAGAAATTACAATGAATATTTAGTATCGTAAATTGCAATGAAATATATGTATATTCGATTCTCTTCTCATTGTTCATTATATCATGCTAGTTATCATTAACAATACATTGTGAACCATGTTATCAATCACTTTTATTTTTTTTATAATACATTAATTTTTTAAACTTGAAAATATTAAAATATGGTATAATATATTTTTACCATTATAGTATATTTTTGTACATATTCATATCATAATGTAGTCTTTACGTGAATTAATTTAATCCATTCAATTTTTGGAAATATAACATGTAATAATTTCACGTTTAGGTTAATTGACCTTTGAGTATGTATGTAGAACAGCTCCAATCAAAACATTGAATTTATTGATCTCTAGAAACAGGTGTTGATAACAGTTTACATGAATAAAAATTTCTTTGATATTCAGAATAATACATAATTAACTATTCAGCAAAAATAATGATAAATATTTTAGCAGTTCTACTACATAATAGTGTATTAGTATGATACGATAAACAACATATTTTGAAAGAATAATCACGTTTAAGTCGATATGAAAATTAACCAATATTAAGGTCATTCATTTTATTTCAATAAAACGATGTCTCAGAGAATAATGTTTTCATACTTAACGAATTTCTAACCGATATTTAGCTTGTTTTATAAATATTTATCTAAATAATTAATTTTTATTTTCAAAACGATGTTTTAAATGATAAAATATTTTATTAATTTTATTCATTTGGTAGTTAAATAGTACATTCGTTGATGCCAGAAACATCTCCAGCTCTTCGATAATCTGCATTTGCATATATAGTGCCATTAACTTGAATCAATGCACATACAACACTTCCTCGACCCCTGTATCTAGATGTTATATGGCCTAATTTTTGTAGACCCTCAATAATCGGTTTCATAATACCATACTGATATTCAAGTTTCATTGGTAACAGCTGATGATGAATTCTAGGAGCATCAACAGCTTCTTTAACTGTATCTTTTATCCATAAAATTCTTGCTATTACCTTTAAAAAAATTCAAAATTTAGTAATTTTGACAATTCGTGTTTTTATGAATAATGATTAATACCAACATAAGCTATAGAAGTGATTATTTTTGTACCACCAGCAGCACCAATAACCACTTTAATATTTCCATCAGAATCAACAAGAAGTGATGGTGCCATAGATGATAAAGGTCTTTTACCAGGTTGAATTAAATTTTCCTTGTCGCTACTAGAAAGACCATAATAATTTACAATTGATGGAATCACAAAATCATCCATTGCACTATTTAATAAGATTCCGGTTGATTCACTTACAATACCGCTTCCAAAGCTGATATGGAATAATGAAACATTCATCAATAAATGTTTTATTGTATTTATTAGACATATATACTGTATATTATAATCTATGATGTTGAAATTGAACTAAAATTTAAATAAAATCAAAAAACATGTTGTCTGTCATTTCTAAAATATGAATTTATTACCTTTATGTAAAATGGAAATGAAAAAAAATAGTATATTCCATTATGGATAGAACTTACTATGTATTCAGACTACTTGTTAGAGAAACAGCATCACCAGATGGAGAAATAACAGAAATATGAGAAGTTCCATGATCTTCCAAAACGTGTGTCTCTCCATGATAATGTTTCGGATCATTCCATGTTTTACTATCGTCAATTTGTGTCATTATCAATTTAGCATAATGCTTTGATGTTAAATTACCAGCAATCTGTATGAAAGAAAAAACAATTTTTGAATAAGTAAAAATTTTACTAATAATGTATTATTTTATTTATTATAATGACCTCTGTCATATTAACATAGTCAGAATCACCCATTTTACTTCTTAGTGCAAATGCAAATTTAAATGTTTCTATTATTTTGTGATATGTGTTAATTGTAATATTATTTTCTGAAAAACTTTCTCTAGTAAAATTAAATTCGTTAAGTACATTAAGAATAAATATCAAAAGTCCTCCACTACTCGGGAAATTTGATGTGTACAAAATACTTCCATCCGAAAAACGTGTTTCTAAAGTATTTTGCCACTTTGCAGTATAATTTTGTATATCGTTTATCGTTAAAATACTACCTAATTTTCGCAAATCGTTAATTAACATGTGGCCCAGTGATCCATTATACAATTCATTTGCACCTTTATTTGCAATAATTTGCAAAGTATCACAAAGATTTCCCAGTTTTATTAAACTTCCTGGAGGTTTGAATTTTTGAGTTGATTCATTAAAAAACCGAAATCTGTAAATTTAATAGGAATAATTTTATCATTTTATCATTATTGAGATATGAAAGTAGAGTTTTACCTTAATGTAGGATCAGTTTTTGTACTATGAGTTCTAAACAAGTCATCATACTGAATTTGGTGTAAACTATACCCATTTCTACAAAGCTTTATAGTATCATTAAACAATTCAACCCAAGGTAATTTTCCGAATTTCTGATGAGCTTCCCAATATCCAGCCATTTCACCAGGGACAGCTATTGAAAGAGGGCCATTTATTGATGCTTTCCCATTTTTATTTTTATACATATTCGTATGTGCTGCTAACGGAGCACGATCTCGTGCATTCAAGTTATAAGCTTTTCCAGTAGCTTTATTATATATCGTCATGAAAAATCCACCTCCAATACCCATGTTTTGCATATTTCCCAAGCCATTACAGATTGCTGTTGCAATAGCAGCATCAACTACAGATCCATTTCTTTCAAGAATTGATCTATAGAATTATTTAATAACTCTCAAGTTTTTTGTGTATTTAATTAACGATTTCAATAAAATTGAAATGTGTATAACACTTATAATTTGCTTAACTTAAACATATTCATTTATGCTCATTGTATTTCGAATACTTACTTTCCGATTTCTGCACACCTATTATCATCAGCACAAATGGCGCCACCCCCTCTAAATTTTCGTAATTTACTATGAGACGGAGGTATAGGTACTTCAACATCTGGAACTTTTTTGATATTATCTTCATTGATGATCAATTTTTTTCTTTCTGATTGAGTTAATATAATAAAGATTATAACCACAATTGTATTTAATAAAATAATTCCACCAATTCTTTTTTTCTTTGAGAATCTGTAAAAATTACAGTTCAATGATATATTAGAAATACACAGAAGAATATTAAGATTGGGTCAAATCATTCATTAAATAGCTATAAAATGTGAAAACAAATATGAAGAATGTTGTTTAATAAAACTAATGTAGGAATCGATTAATTTTTATTATATTATGAATAATGAAATATTTGTACACAAGTTAATAAAATTTAAATGATCAGTTGAAAAATCATTTTTTTAAGTAAACTACTACTTATTAGGAATAATATTTATTTATGGTTTTATTCCTTTTTATAATTAAAAGAAAGATTTTATCAGAAATAAAAGCGACGTTTTTCTAAAAAATAATTCATAAAATTTCAATTTAATGCATTTTATATCAACGTTTAATGTAAAACTCTTTTTAATTCGATCCAATCATCTTAATGGTATATTGTACAATAATGTTTCAAGTATTCTCTAATATATTATGAGCTCGCTCTAATACATTAAGACTACATCAAGAATTGTGAATGGAATATTGTTAATTTAGTTAAAAGATATTTTCTCACATATTATTCTGTTGATTTCTATCTATTAGTCAAGTCTTATATCCATGATTAAGTAAAAATTCTAATATTTGGGTAAAAACAAATATTAAAATATATTTATTGGTGATAAATTTTTTTATCGTTTAAGAACTTTATAAAATTTGATATCGTTTTCTCACTGCAAGGTGCCTGAGTTTAATGTCAATTAGTGCAGTGATTTACTTTTGTTGATTTAAATATAGTATTAAAAAGGTAATTATTGACTTTTACAACCTATTGTTCAAATTACTGTCAATGTTTAATCTTAACAAGAAAAAAACGATTTATTTATCAATAAGTAAAGTTAATGATCTTTAAAAGTTAACAGTGAGCTCTCATCTTATAGGCTGTACTGATATTCTGAGTAAGTAAAGTATTTAATAATTATAGAATTGTAATTACTTAAATATTTTCAGTTGAAACAGTATTTATTGCAATTATAAATAAGAAAAGAAAAATTGCTATCAAGTATTGGACAAAATTATTGTTTATTTTTTTTTCGTTTAATAACAGCAGTGCTCTCACTTACATAGTTTTTTCATTGCCAACAACATTAAAAGATTTCCATCTATGAAAAGTGTATAAATGTGTAGCTGCTTGATTCTTATTATTTTCATTGAATAAATCATTATTAATTGTAGAGAAATGATGTTCGTTAGTAATTATGTTATGAGTAACTTGACTATCAGAAAGTTTATTTTTATGTAACACTTTTTTTCGTTTACGTATATTTTTATTTTTATTCATTTGATTAAAATATTTACTATTTGTATGTATTATATGTAAGTATGTATTTAGGTTACACACGAGAATTCGAACATTAAGGCTGGGCTGAAGTCAGAAAGGCGACTGATTCCCCCTATCCAAATATATGGGTTCGGGAAATTTCTAATTTCTTCGCCAATTTACGATTATTTCTATAAAATTAGGTACCAAATTACAGAAAAATTAATGCCGGACTGACGTAAATAACAATTTTTTGTATATAGTGAATATTTTTATTAAAAAAATTAGAAAGAATAATGAAAAAATTATGAATTGACTTGCCGCGCTTAAATTTCAAGATGGCGGCCACATCATTCAGATGAAAAATCACTAATTATTTCATTTTTTATACGTTTTTTCGCCCAAAATTCGTGTTTGCGTCAGTCCTTGCCACCTGTCTGAATGTCAAAAAAATCAATTCATAGTATAAAATTGAATAATTTAGAAATAATTAGAAATCTTGTATTCCAGATAATATTCTCCGGAAAATTAGTTTGAAAAAATTCCAATAGGTGACAGCATTATGCTCGCAGATGACCTCAGTCATCCATATTGAAAAAATGCTCAATCCGTATCCAGAACTGATGGTGCCCTGCATTTTGGCTAGTAAATTCTGTATGTGTGTGTACGGGTAATATATGTATGTGATGTAAACATAGTGTATCACTTTACAATGCCCTACACTTTGATGACTATTGCAGTTAGGATAAATAAAAATGATGATACTCATTTAACATTAATTAATATAATACCTGCAAATAACTTCAAATACATATACTCATCCATTATTATCATTTTTATTAGGTATAAATGTTAATCAAAAAGCTCAATTCCGAGTCGGCGTATCCAAGCATGTAGTATAAAAACAAATACACATAAACTCAATATCGAGATTATGCTGGCCATGTGGTTAGAGCGTCAGAGTTCTATTTTGCCGGGCAGGGTTCGATCCTAGTCATAATCACTTTTTTTTCTACTTTATTCGTTAGATTAGCATGTAATTATAATATTGACATGCCATAATTGATCCATTATAATGATTTGATTTTTTTTTCTCTTTACTCATTGAATTTATTGACACTAAGTCGGAAAATATTTGAACAGAGCCATAAACTTTTTTTTTGTATAAATACATTGATAATAGCCTGTGTTTAACAACTTATACATCTTTACATGTATTAACAATGTTATGTTATTAACAAGTTAATCATATTATTATTAACATTGAAAAGTAGTTTAAACAATCCGTGGCGAGTTCCGGCACTTCGCTGGCAAGCTCTACCCCCACTCTCTATGCCCAAGCCTGCAGCTTATAATTTTTGAGCATATATAAGCGTACTGAAACCATAACAGCTCAGCGGTTACAGCATCGGTCTTTTATTTTGCTAGGCAGGGTTCGATTCCAGTCATGGTAAAGTTTTTTTTTTCTCTTTTATTTGTTAGATTTGCATGTAATTATAATATTAACATGCCAAAAGTAATTGTTTACAACGATTTGATTTTTTTTTCTCAATTATTTATGTAATTTATCGACGCCGAGTCGGAAAACATATGAACAGGGTTATAAACACTTTTTTTACTATAGCTATATGAACGTAGCTTTTTTTTAAGCAATTTAGAAATATTTAGAAGTAGTTGAAATAATCCACGGGGATTTCCGGCACATCGCCGGCAAACTCTATCCCTACCCTTCGTACTCAGCCTGCATTATACAATTTATAAACATAAACATAATATCAGAGATGATGTGTTAGCTCTGTGAGTAGAACACCAAGCTTTCATTTTACCGATTAGGGTTCGATCCCAGTCATAGCCAATTTTTTTTTCCTTTTTTTTCATTAAAATTTATATAAATGCACTAATTGGTTGTTTATATAAGTTCAAAATCAATTCCTATTGTCTTTTAAAGACAACACTTTCGAAAAAAGGGAATTCATAGTAACTCGTTCCTCACCCTCAGCTTATTTTCAGAAAAACAAGTTGTTTTCCGTAATTAATTGGAAGAATAATTTAATAAAATATATGAATTAATTTATAATTATATAAAGTCACTTAAGCAAAAAAAAGAAAAAACAATTGCCTATGACTGGGATCGAACCCTGCCCAGCAAATAAAGATTGGTGCTCTAACCGCTGAGCTTTTATGGTTTCAATAATATTGAAGATGCTTAAAAATTATAAGCTGCAGGCTTGGGCACAGAGAGTGGGGGTAGAGCTTGCCGGTGAAGTGTCGGAACTCGCTGCGGATTGTTTAAAACTATTTTTATTGTTAATAAGTTGTTAAAAAAGGCTATTATCAATGTATTTGTACAAAAAAAGGTTAATGACCCTGTTCAAATATTGTCTCATTTGTCATCGATTGATTGAACAATAATTTTACATAAAAATTGAAATTTAAAACTCATTTTTGGCATGATAAAATTGCAATTACATGCAATTTGAATTAAATTTTCCGCAATTGGAATCGAACACCGTTCGGTAAAATAAATGTCGAATCTTCTGACTACAGAGCCAACATATTTTCATTTGCTTTGTTTACGTTTAGATATCATAGCTTCAGGCTTGGTAACAGAGGGTGGGGGATGTGCTTGCTCGTCAACTGTTCGAACTCGCAGTCTTCTCTGAAAATAAGACGGAGATAGATAGATATATTCTGTGCTCTGTCTTGCTCGAAACAGATTATTCAAAAATTTGTAAATTTCTTGGTGCCCTAAGGCTCCCTTTTTGTAGTGGATCCCTGAAAATTATCATTTTTCGAACGATTTCCCGGTTACCTACTCAATTTCAGTTGATGTCAAGCTTCGGCCTTTTGCCGCACAACACGAGGGCGTAAAGTCAACTCCGGGAAACTTTCTGACTTCAGCCCAGCCTTAAGGCTGGGCTATACACTCGTGTTCATTAATGCCTTCCCATTACCATGGGAGAAATTACCGACCGAGACGGTTTTTTTTTATATGAATTATTCCATCTATTATTTTTCAAATATTCTATGACTAAATTCTCCTCCGGCCCTGCCCCCTCTTAAAAATAAATTTTCCTACTCCAAAACATCTTATTTCCCCTAATTTTAATTATTTCCCCTCATTTTTGACAGCTAACAAACATTTTTGTTTATAAATAATAAACAGTGTTACAGTGTCAATTTTATAAATGTAAACATAACTCGTGTTGACATGTATTCGAGAGGCGAGTTATCATAGGATATCTAAAGATTTTTGTAAGTAATTATCAAATTTAAATTTAATTTAATATTACAGGTTATAATGTAATTAAAATATAATTGATATCAATTATATTTTATTATGATTTATCTCAATTTTAGAGCCGGCTTTCAAGTACTCTTTGGAAATTAAGCGATAGTAGTCAAAAAATTGATCAATTATGTGGTACATTCCAATGATAATAAGAAAAAAGAAGCAAAAAGTTATAGTACAAAAAAATGATTAAAGGTGAATACAAAAAGGAGATAATTGTGTTATTATCGAAGATGTTATTATCAGTGGAAGTAGTATGTTTAGAAAAGACTTAACTCCAGAAGGTTTGAACGTTACTAAAGCATTAGTAATTATAGACCGAGAACAAAGTGGCAAAAAAATATAGAAAATGCTGGTATTAAAGTAAGAAGTTTGTATACTCTTACCAAGTTAATGAAGTATCTTTTTGAAGCTGTTAAAATTACTTTAGAAACGATTAAAAATGTTTCTCAATACATAAAAGAATATTCAGCGACATTGATAACATTGAATAAAGGTAAAAATTAATATAAATTTTAAAACATTCATAAAAATGAATGATTGATTTTTAAATATTTAATATGTTTACAGAATCATCACATAATCGTTTGATAATGGATTATGCATCTAGATCAAGCTTACTATGAATCAGCTGGCTGCCAATCTTTTCGAGCTCATGGGACAAATCTTTGATTAGCAGCTGACATGACAAAAACTAATGATATTTTAGAATTAGCTGAACTTGCTGGACCCCACATTGTTATTTTTAAAAATCCACGTAGACATAATTGATGATTTTTATGAAGCATTAAAACATAAATTTTTGATCATGGAAGACTAAAAATTTTGAGATATCCGTAACACAGTAGCTCTGCAATATTCTAAAGGATTGTATAAAATCTCGGAGTGGGCGGATTTGGTAACTATTCATCCAGTATCTGGTACAGGAGTTTTAGATGGTGTCAAAGAAGCTTCACAAACATATTTACAAGATCGAGGAAAATTCTTAATCACAGAAACGTAATCACAGAAATGTCATCACTTATTTTTAGTTTTTTTATTTTTTTTAGGTAACATTATTCCTTCACTCTCTTTCAGAAGCAGAAATGAAACAGAATTCATTTTGTTTTATAAATAATAAACAGTGTATCTTCAGTGAATTTAAATGTTACATTTATTATAATTATAAAAAATGTTATGACTTCAGTCATAACAATTCATTATTTTTGTTATTTTTCATATACATATTATAATGTTAATGATAATCACAAAAAATACTTTTTATTTTTATTCTTATTAATATTTGAAACATAGTACATTCTCATTCTTAAAAGATCTAATTCTTTTTTGAGAAAAATATCATACGTATTTGCAATGATATGATAAGAAAATTTTTTATTTAATTATTTATACAAAGATATTTAATAAATAAGCAGTTCTATTAAGTGAATCGAAGACAAACTATTAACTATGTTACTGAAAACAGTAACAATAAATATTCACTTCACTGCATAATATACTGTTAACGGTCTTTACAATAACAATTCATTAATTTTGAACTCTACAATTTATATCTGAATTCCTTATATATATAAATATATAATATAAATATATTTAACGAGATAAATTATGTAATTGTGGATCTTTTTTATCACTAGACATTGCAAACATATATATGTCTATCACTAGACATTTATACATTGAAGACTTGCTTTTCAGGATTAAATTATAAGTAAAACTTGATGATATAATCGAAAAGTTTTCCTTTCGATCTTAATTTCCAATTTTGTATAATCGTCTTTGTCGCTGTAAAAAATTTTTTAACATTAAAATTGAATATTTTACTTACCTCAATTCAAGCATCAGTTCACATATTTTAAATAGCAGTCAATGCAATTAATCTCTTTAACGCCAATATCATTTGCAATCATTCTACAACAAATTTAATCTGATAAATAGTTATTAAGGTGTCTTATAAAGAATGTTCTTTTCTTAAATGATTTTTTTAAAAAATGAAAAAAAATTATTTTCAGATGAAAAACAATACAGTAACCGTACTTGACGCACTACTATTATAATAAGATAGCTTAATATTGAATGAGTGTTAAGTATAATATTATAAAAAACTTACTGCCATACTTTTCATGTTGTGCAAATAAATATTGAAAACCTGCAACAATCCTTCCTTTTAAACATGTATCGATACCGATACATTCGAAGCATAATCAACTTCTTCATCATATTTCTGTCCACATTTTTTAAATATTTTTCGAAATAATTGTGCAATTAACGTATTTTTATCAATTTCACTTCCAAAAGTGATGTAGTATAATGAATTAAAATCTATAAATCGATTTTTCTTTGTTTTTATAATTTTTATTCTTTTTTGTTTAAATGAACAAAGAAAAACGTGATAATTAAAACTAAAGTTTAAACATTTTTTTTTAATCAATAATAATCACCAAACGAATTTTATGTTCAGATATGAAAGAAATAAAAATTTCTTAAATAATTTAAATATTTAAAAAAAATTTTCTTAAATAATTGAAATAAGATAATGAAATAAAATACTTGGAAGCTACTAAGGATTTGCAACTCCAGATGAGAAGACTCTTACTGTTTCTTTTGAGAATATTGAGAAATATTATCAACGACAATTACTGAATAATATTACAGAATTTATATATCTATGCCAAGTAGATTGTAATTTTGACAAAGATATGTTTATTAAAAAAATGATGAACAATGTCGTGTGAGTCTTGTAGATGTACTAACTAGGCATAAATTAATTTAATTGTGCCACTTATCAGAATTTATGGAAAAATTTTTAGAACCCATCCAATACATCAAAAATTAGTTCTTGGAATATTCTCAGGTATTAACTATATTGCTGTTCCAGCCTTATGATCTCTAGTTAATATTTTATCCAATAGCCATTGTTTATGATAACATCCTGCAATCGTTTATGCATGGAGTTGATAAATTACTGTCGCTATCACGCGTGCGGAACTCTGGTCGCCAAACTTGTTGGACATGTATTCGGAGATCGTCTCTCGTTCTTGGGAGGCTGTCCTGTCTCCATTCAGACTCATGTAACCTAGATAAAATTTATTTTATAAACTAAGTTTATAGAATTAGAAATTTATAGACTTAGAATAATATTATTGAATTACTCCAGCTGTTTTCCAATAGTATTCAGATATCTGGGATTTGCAGGATTGAGGCAGGAGAAGTGAGATTACGTCCAGATAGTACTTAACTAGTGTCGAGCATCAGGAAGCGCATTTTGCGTGCAGAGTGCAGCGACAGATCAGCGTGTCTTCAGAGTCCCCACTGCATCTTGCTGACTGTGACGCAACAGTTACCGCTTGACAGGAGAATTCGATAATCTTCTTCTGGATAAACCTCTCTTGCAGCAGCAACATCTTCTTCAAGGACGTCGACGTATTCTTCAGCATTCATTCTTGACGACAACTCTTGTAATACCATTACTCCATAACTGGTCATGCAACCCCAGAACATAATGTTTGTCGGTTGCTATAATTGTCTGGAATACGTATCGCGGTTTTCAATCTACACATCTAGGTCGCCAGATTTTTAATTTTCCAGACATTGATGTTGAAAATAGCTGAAATGTATAAAGCTTTTTTCTAGTAAATTAAAATTAGAGAAAGGATTAAGTTATTTCTTACTTTTTCATCTGACCAAATTACATGAGCCGAGTGATTTTGTCCCCTCCTAGAAAATCATGAGCATATTGGTATTACTAGCTCTTCGATGCTCATCTGTACGGGATGGTGCAGCTATGCAGATCACAGTCCTGCCCTCTTGAACCTACGTCGAGCTGTCAGATTCAAGATATATTTACTCTATCCGAAACTCCTCCTTTGACACTGCAGCTCTCATGACGATATATCTGAATACTGAGTCCGATATCGGATCGAGCAATATCTGCTGCGTTTGACTGAGGATTGTCTGACGTGTTTGCGAGCATCAGCTGTTTTCACTGCATGTTGGTTTCTCGTTCTAGCCGATGGTTATTTTTTCTCATGATCTTCCAATATGCTCATTACCAATTTCATATTTCGTTTTCCATAAATTCACAGTTTTTTTACTGCATGTAATATGCAGATACTTCTGCTACACTCTTACCTGCTTCCAAAAGTCCAATAATATGCCTCTTTGAGCAGGAGATAAATTAGTAAATATATTGGATCTGTTCATTATATCACTCGAGTGAAATATTTCTTTAGATATCTTAAAAAATATTTGTTCAACATGTTATGATAAATCAATGTCATAAACAATTGAATGATAAAAAACAAGTGATAAGAATGATTATCTATCTAAATAAATTCAAATTTAGTTTGTATTAAGTATTTTTAAGTGTCTTTTGATTTTACAATTATTGTTGGAGAACCATCATCAATAGTTCAATCTCCTGGAGGCGACACATTGCGTCATAATTTCCAGCAAATCCAGGAAGAGCGAACGTTACTCAAGACATCCTCAACAGCCACACTCTAATAGAAGAAAAGCTCAGTAGAAATCAGAGAGAATACCTGAACCTGGACCTCCAGCACGACCTGCCATTCCTCACCGACTCATTGAACCACAAGCGCCTTCTCGACCATGGCACCAACCCCTCGAGATGATCCAAGACACCAGCACAAAGTTTCTACGCCACCTTCTAATCATCATTCAGCTGCGAATTCAAGTGGAGCAGGCAGTGGAGGATCTGGTGCACAAGCTCCACAAAGAAATAGTCAAGGCCAAGAAGAGAAAAAACTGAAAGTGAAATAATCTTTGGCAATAGACAACAAAACTTCTTACGAGAACGACATGAAGCCAGACTTTTGCGAGCAAGTGGGACTCTTCAAGAGACGAAGTTGTAGACCTACTGACCCCACCGACTTCTGACGATGCTGGAAATATTAAGTCTACAGCTAGTACCACAGCTAGCGAATACAGCCCTGTTATCACCCAGAATCGAGAAGGAGGAGAACGTGCAAGAAGCAGCGGAGAAGGAGACTTCCAGAGGTCAGATTCATCGCCTGGCTCACGACCTAGCTCGGTTCTACCGGACCTTTGACCTCGTCACCGGGGTCAACGGCAAGACAAGTCAAACAGCGAAGAGTATCGACAAGCTGTCAAAACACCTGCACCTCTTGCACTTCAACAGAAACAGAGATCTTTCTTGACCTTTGGTTTTGGTGCTGGTCCAGCGAGAAGAGAATCACATGTCAATGTTAATGTCACTCCTACAAGTCATGATTTAGCTTCAGATACTCCGGAAATAAATAAAATAAAATATCTTTGTATAAATAATTAATAAAAATTTTCTTATCATATCATTGCAAATAACGTATGATATTTTCTCAAAAAGAATTAGATCTTTTAAGAATGAGAATGTACTATGTTTCAAATATTATAAGAATAAAATAAAAAGTATTTTTTGTGATTATCATTAACATTATTAATATGTATATTGAAAAATAACAAAATAATGAATTGGTTATGACTGAGTCATAACATTTTTTATAATTATAATAAATGTAACATTTAAATTCACTGAAGATACACTGTTTATTATTTATAAACAAAAATGAATCTGTTTCATTTCTGCTTCTGAAAGAGAGTGAAGGAATAATGTTACTAAAAAAAATAAAAAAACTAAAATAAGTGATGACATTTCTGTGATTACGTTTCTGTGATTAAGAATTTTCCTCGATCTTTGTAAATATGTTTTGAAGCTTCTTTGACACCATCTAAACACTCTGTACCAGATACTGGATGAATAGTTACCAAATCCGCCCACTCCGAGATTTTATACAATCCTTTAGAATATTGCAGAGCTACTGTGTTACGGATATCTCAAAATTTTAGTCTTCCATGATCAAAAATTTATGTTTTAATGCTTCATAAAAATCATCAATTATGTCTACGTGGATTTTTAAATAACAATGTGGGGGTCCAGCAAGTTCAGCTAATTCTACAAATATCATTAGTTTTTGTCATGTCAGCTGCTAATCAAAGATTTGTTTTTTTTTTTCCCATGAGCTCGAAAAGATTGGCAGCCAGCTGATTCATAGTAAGCTTTGATCTAGATGCATAATCCATTATCAAACGATTATGTGATGATTCTGTAAACATATTAAATATTTAAAAATCAATCATTCATTTTTATGAATGTTTTAAAATTTATATTAATTTTTACCTTTATTCAATGTTATCAATGTCGCTGATATTCTTTTATGTATTGAGAAACATTTTTAATCGTTTCTAAAGTAATTTTTAACAGCTTCAAAAAGATACTTCATTAACTTGGTAAGAGTATACAACTTCTTACTTTAATACCAGCATTTTCTATATTTTTTTTGCCACTTTGTTCTCGGTCTATAATTACTAATGCTTTAGTAACGTTCAAACCTTCTGGAGTTAAGTCTTTCTAAAATACTACTTCCACTGATAATAACATCTTCGATAATAACACAATTATCTCCTTTTTTGTATTCACCTTTAATCATTTTTTTGTACTATAACTTTTTGCTTCTTTTTTTCTTATTATCATTGGAATGTACCACATAATTGATCAATTTTTTGACTACTATCGCTTAATTTCCAAAGAGTACTTGAAAGCCGGCTCTAAAATTGAGATAACTCATATAAAATATAATTGATATCAATTATATTTTAATTACATTATAACCTGTAATATTAAATTAAATTTAAATTTGATAATTACTTACAAAATCTTTAGATATCCTATGATAACTCGCCTCTCGAATACATGTCAACACGAGTTATGTTTACATTTATAAAATTGACACTGTACACTGTTTATTATTTATAAACAAAAATGTTTGTTAGCTGTCAAAAATGAGGGGAAATAATTAAAATTAGGGGAAATAAGATGTTTTGGAGTAGGGAAAATTTATTTTTAAGAGGGGGCAGGGCCGGAGGAGAATTTAGTCATAGAATATTTGAAAAATAATAGATGGAATAATTCATATAAAAAAAACCGTCTCGGTCGGTAATTTCTCCCATGGTAATGGGAAGGCATTAATGAACACGAGTGTACCTAAGAAAAGTTCCGAAGTAGACTTTGCGTCCTTGCGGGTGCGTGACATCCGTCCCCAATAAAGATGTCAGTCAAAGGCATTTTTACAATCTTTGTAAATTTAAATCTTTAAATGTATAATCTTACTGATTGTTAATCAAATTCTATGATGCCCAGATTTTTTATCTAATGATCATGTTAAAAATAAGCTTTATTCTTTTAATCTTTTAAATTGGTGTTTTATTTTCAATCAGTTAATATTCAATCAAATTATAAAAATTTTTCTTTTTTAATGTTTATCATTTCGTTGAACAGTCAACTTAAGAAATTAGGACTGGTAAGTTATCTTGCGTCGGTATAGTAGAAAAAAAATTCAACTAGTGTCACTGTTTTCTAATAGATGACAGTAATTACACTGTTTTCAATCAAAAATTAAAAATGCTTATACAAAAAAAAGTCTTCTTTCTGGCTCATGTAATGTCATGTAATTCCACTACATAAATAAGTATATTAGGCTTATAATGTAATGATAATAACATTTTCATCTTAATGTTAGCGTAATAACGTAATCCAAGTGAAAAAAATTTGAAAACTGAATTATTAAAAGTTGAAAAACTTCAAAAATAAGGTCTGTCAGTATTATTCTCTTCTTTAATAAACATAAACGATTTTCGTGCAACGAGTTTTATTACTTAAGTTTTTATAAAAATAAATCAGTATTTTTAATGAATACCTTAATTTAACTGAATTTAAATATAAATATAATATGAATATAATTTATTAATAATATTAATATAAATCACTACTTAATTCAATTATTTTAAAATAAAATAATCAGGGTCAATTAAAGAATTCAAAAATCATTCCTGAAGTTATAAGTATAACTTTTATTTATATTTAAGAAAGTTTACATTTGCTGGTATCTCTTTAACTTTGGTTTTCTACACTTCCAAATTATGAGCCACGTTTGTCTCAGCTCCCGTCGAATATTTGTGCGTTCAACTACTGCCTACAAATATTCTGACAATGTCATCCTATATATAAATTGATATTATAACAAATTATTTAAATTTAATATAAAATGATTGAATAAATTAACAAATTATATAAGTACCTTCCATTTCTCAAGGACTCTTGTAAATTATTAATGTACAAGTCAATTGTATGTTGAATTGCTCGAGAATGATTTTGTCGTGTAGTTTCATTCATTATTCTACAATATTCAATGTCACTGTCACAAATTATGTTTATTAATCGATCTGAAAAATGAAATTTAATTCAATTTAGAATTATGAATATGTATAAATATATATATTAAATGTGTTTTAATATTTACCCAAAAATTACTTTTTTGTGTTAAAACTAATTGTCGTGTGAACTAAATTGAGTATATAAAAATTTAATATGATCTTAATTTATTCTCTTTAATATATAATTTATTTGTGTGAAAATTTATTTTGTTTTTAAAAATATGTCATTAATGAAAAAACGAGTTTGAATAAAATTATATTGAAAAAAAACCTGTTTAAAAAATTTCATTACACAATGGAAGAAACTAACTTTATTAGAAAGTTAAACTAAGCGTAAATTAATGATACAAATAATATATTTTATTTTATTTATAATTACGATAATACTAGAAGACTGTCTTACTGATAGTCAATTAAAACACAAACTAACTGAAGAATAGCAAGTAATTCAGTAACTTAAATGATTGCTGAAACAAAAAAGGAAATATATTGAAGAAAAATTCATTTAAAAGTAAACGTATTTTTTTATTATTTTGAATGTGTAATTGATATTGTAAAGACATTAACTCAATCTAACTTGATGTGGTATATCTCTAACGATGAAAAATATCGATATAAGTAATTGGTTTTGAAGAAAATTATGCTCCATTTCAAGAAGCTCAATCTAATATTTATTTTTGGTAGTAAGTTGCTATTAAACAATTCAAAATTTAAAATCATATAAGCATTTTTACTTTTTGATTGAAAACAGTGTGATTACTGTCATCTATTAGAAAACCGTGACACTAGTTGAATTTTTTTTCTACTATACCGACGCAAGATAACTTACCAGTCCTAATTTCTTAAGTTGACTGTTCAACGAAATGATAAACATTAAGGCTGGGCTGAAGTCAGAAAGGCGACTGATTCCCCCTATCCAAATACATGGGATCGGGAAATTTCTATTCTCTTCGCCAATTTACCATTATTTCTATAAAATTAGGTACCAAATTACAGAGGAATTAATGCCGGACTGACGTAAACACAATTTTTGTATATAGTGAATATTTTTATTAAAAAAATTAGAAAGAATAATGAAAAAATTATGAATTGACTTACCGCGCTTAAATTTCAAGATGGCGGCCACATCATTCAGATGAAAAATCACTAATTATTTCATTTTATACGTTTTTCGCCCAAAATTCGTGTTTGCGTCAGTCCTTGCCACCTGTCTGAATGTTAAAAAAATCAATTCATAGTATAAAATTGAATAATTTAGAAATAATTAGAAATCTTGTATTCCAGATGATATTCTCCGGAAAATTAGTTTGAAAAAATTCTGATAGGTGACAGCATTATGCTCGCAGATGACCTCAGTCATCCATATTGAAAAAATGCTCAATCCGTATCCAGAACTGATGGTGCCCTGCATTTTGGCGAGTAAATTCTGTATGTGTGTGTACGGGTAATATATGTATGTGATGTAAACATAGTGTATCACTTTACAATGCCCTACACTTTGATGACTATTGCAGTTAGGATAAAAAAAATGATGATACTCATTTAACATTAATTAATATAATACCTGCAAATAACTTCAAATACATATACTCATCCATTATTATCATTTTTATTAGGTATAAATGTTAATAAGGAAGCTCAATTCCAAGTCGGCGTATCCAAGCATGTAGTGTAAAAACAAATATACATTAACTCAATATCGAGATTATGCTGGCCATGTGGTTAGGGGCGTCAGAGTTCTATTTTGCCGGGCAGGGGTTCGATCCCAGTCATAACCAATTTTTTTTTTTCTACTTTATTCGTTAGATTAGCATGTAATTATAATATTGACATGCTATAATTAATCTTTTATAACAATTTGATTTTTTTTTCTCTTTATTCATTGAATTTATTGACGCTAAGTCGAAAATATTTGAACAGAGCCATAAACTTTCTTTTTGTATAAATACATTGATAATAGCCTGTGTTTAACAACTTATACATCTTTACATGTATTAACAATGTTATGTTATTAACAAGTTAATCATATTATTATTAACATTGAAAAGTAGTTTAAACAATCTGTGGCGAGTTTCGGCACTTTCCCGGCAAGTTCTACCCCCACTCTCTGTGCCCAAGCCTGCAGCTTATAATTTTAAGGCTGGGCTGAAGTCAGAAAGTTTCCCGGAGTTGACTTTACGCCCTCGCGTTGTGCGGCAAAAGGCCGAAGCTTGACATCAACTGAAATGGAGTAGGTAACAGGGAAATCGTTCGAAAAATGATAATTTTTCAGGGATGCACTACAAAAGGGAGCCTTAGGGCACCAAGAAATTTACAAATTTTTGAATAATCTGTTTCGAGCAAGACAAAGCACAGAATATATCTATCTATCTCCGTCTTATTTTCAGAGAAGACTGCGAGTTCGAACAGTTGACGAGCAAGCACATTCCCCACCCTCTGTTACTAAGCCTGAAGCTTACGATATCTAAACGTAAACAAAGCAAATGAAAATATGCTAGCTCTATAGTCAGAAGGTTCGCCAGTTATTTTACCGAACGGTGTTCGATTCCAATTGCGGCAAAATTTTTTTTTTATTTAAATTGCATGTAATTGCAATTTTATCATGCCAAAAATGAGTTTTAAATTTCAATTTTATGTAAAAATTTTTTTTTCAATTAATCAATGACAAATGAGAAAATATTTTAACAGGGCCATTAACCTTTTTTTGTACAAATACATTGATAATAGCCTTTTTTAAACAACTTATTAATAATAAAAAATTGTTTAAAACAATCCGCGGCGAGTTCCGATACTTCGCCGGCAAGCTCGACCCCCACTTTCTGTGCCCAAGCCTGTAGCTTATAATTTTCAAGCATCGTATATATAATTGGAACTATAATAGCTCAGTGGTTAGAGCCCCGACCTTTTATTTTGCTGGGCAGGGTTCGATCCCAGTCATAGGCAATTTTTTTTTCTGTTTCTTGTTCAAGTGACTTTATATACTTATAAATCAATTCATATATTTTATTACATTATTCTTCCAATTAATTACGAAAAAAAACTTGTTTTCTGAAAATAAGCTGAGGGTGAGGAACGAGTTACTATGAATTCTCTTTTTTAGAAAATGTTGTCTTTAAAAGACACTATGAATTGATTTTGAACTTATACAAACAACCAATTATTGTATTTATATAAAATTTTAATGAAAAAAAAAATTGGCTATAACTGGGATCGAACCCTAATCGGTAAAATGAAAGCTTGGTGTTCTACCTACAGAGCTAACATATTATCTCTGACATCATGTTTATGTTTATAAATTGTATAATGCAGGCTTGAGTACGAAGGGTAGGGATAAAGTTTGCCGGCGAAGTGCCGGAAATCCCCGTGGATTATTTCAACTACTTCTAAATATTTCTAAATTGCTTAAAAAAAGCTACGTTCATATAGCTATAGTAAAAAAAGTGTTTATAACCCTGTTCATATGTTTTCCGACTCGACGTTGATAAATTACATAAATAATTGAGAAAAAAAAATCAAATCGTTGGTAAGAATTCATTTTAGCATGTTAATATTATAATTACATGCAAATCTAACAAATGAAAAAGAAAAAAAAAACTTTACCATGACTGGAATCGAACCCTGCCCATCAAAATAAATGACCGATGCGTTAACCACCGAGCTATTATGATTACAAAACATTTATATATGCTCAAAAATTATAAGCTGCAGGCTTGGGCATAGAGAGTGGGGGTAGAGCTTGCCAGCGAAGTGCCGGAACTCGCCACGGATTGTTTAAACTACTTTTCAATGTTGATAATAATATGATTAACTTGTTAATAACATAACATTGTTAATACATGTAAAGATGTATAAGTTGTTAAACACAGGCTATTATCAATGTATTTATACAAAAAGAAAGTTTATGGCTCTGTTCAAATATTTTTCGACTTAGCGTCAATAAATTCAATGAATAAAGAGAAAAAAAAATCAAATTGTTATAAAAGATTAATTATAGCATGTCAATATTATAATTACATGCTAATCTAACGAATAAAGTAGAAAAAAAAAATTGGTTATGACTGGGATCGAACCTGCCCGGCAAAATAGAACTCTGACCGCCCTAACCACATGGCCAGCATAATCTCGATATTGAGTTAATGTATATTTGTTTTTACACTACATGCTTGGATACGCCGACTTGGAATTGAGCTTCCTTATTAACATTTATACCTAATAAAAATGATAATAATGGATGAGTATATGTATTTGAAGTTATTTGCAGGTATTATATTAATTAATGTTAAATGAGTATCATCATTTTTTTTTATCCTAACTGCAATAGTCATCAAAGTGTAGGGCATTGTAAAGTGATACACTATGTTTACATCACATACATATATTACCCGTACACACACATACAGAATTTACTCGCCAAAATGCAGGGCACCATCAGTTCTGGATACGGATTGAGCATTTTTTCAATATGGATGACTGAGGTCATCTGCGAGCATAATGCTGTCACCTATCAGAATTTTTTCAAACTAATTTTCCGGAGAATATCATCTGGAATACAAGATTTCTAATTATTTCTAAATTATTCAATTTTACACTATGAATTGATTTTTTTAACATTCAGACAGGTGGCAAGGACTGACGCAAACACGAATTTTGGGCGAAAAACGTATAAAAATGAAATAATTAGTGATTTTTCATCTGAATGATGTGGCCGCCATCTTGAAATTTAAGCGCGGCAAGTCAATTCATAATTTTTTCATTATTCTTTCAAATTTTTTCAATAAAATATTCACTATATACAAAAAATTGTTGTTTACGTCAGTCCGGCATCAATTCCTCTGTAATTTGGTACCTAATTTTATAGAAATAATGGTAAATTGGCGAAGAAATTAGAAATTTCCCGATCCCATGTATTTGGATAGGGGGAATCAGTCGCCTTTCTGACTTCAGCCCAGCCTTAAAAAAAGAAAAATTTTTATAATTTGATTGAATATTAAATGATTGAAATAAAAAAAACCAATTTTAAAAGATTAAAAGAATAAAGCTTATTTTTAAATGATCATTAGATAAAAAATCTGGGTATCATAGAATTTGATTAACAATCAGTAAGATGATACATTTAAAGATTTAAATTTAAAAGATTGTAAAAATGCCTTTGACTGACATCTTATTGGGGACGGATGTCACGCTCCCAAGCTTACAACTAATCTTAGATCAAAATCCAACCAAACTCTCACAATTCTCAAAAATCTTAAAACTAATTACGAAATCTTAAACTAAACTTAATTAAGATGCTGCTGGTAAAGAGGTCCTGACAGGGGATCTCCTGGAGCTCAGTTATGTGGGTTGTGGAGAGAGGGTCAGGGCCGGCAATAATTCTCGGTTGAACCCCACAAAAGTATTTAAAATTGTTAAATAAACAAACTGGAGTTGAAGGCTCTTCTTTACTAATTATTTAAATACCAATTATCAATTAATGCTTAATTTATTAAAACAAAATCATTTTCTTATTCATTATTCAATTAACAAAATCATAAATCATTCTGTAACGATTCTGCATCATCAATAAAGAAAAATATTTTACAAACAAATAATTCTAACTCGAATTCTGGAACAAGTTTTAAATAATTACCTATCGTTTCTAAAATTTAAACATTAATTAACCTTAATCTAACGGCTCTAATCTCAAATACCCTGATTTTATCTTATAATGACTCGAAAAACCCGAAGCAAAATCATCAATATCTCTTATAATTTAAACTATAACACTCTAAACTGAATTTATTAACTAACTAAATCACGAAAGCAAGCCAAGGGTGGAAGATTCCCTACATTTCATTATTCTACTTCTAAACTGTAACAAAACTACTATTAGCATATTACTGGGCCTGATCAAGTGATGATCACTCACAGGGCTAGAACGTCTTCTAGCATGGATCCTCTAACGGGTGGCACGTTTCATTTGGCCCTCATCTCCACGTTAGCGACCCACTTCTCTCATAATGGTTTCACAGCTCCTCAAATATTTCTTACTTCTCCTCTACTAGCTCCTCCTTATCCTATTGAGTCTTTTTCTACTACCAAAATTAAATACATAATCTTCCAACCTTGCTACCTCTCTTTACATTAATATTTCAAAATAAGTAATAATAAAAATAACTACAATTCATTAGATTAAAATAGTTTATAAACCAAAACGTGAACCATCACTGTAACCATCGGTTAAATAGCCCCTGAGGACTCAAAATAATGAAATGTGACGTGGACAATAGCTAGAGCAACCCACATGGGCTACGATTAGCTTCCAATATTCATTAAATTATTCTTTAAGGTGTCAATGGGACGTTTATCCCAAAAATAACGTCACAATATATAATATTCTATTAATTTTATTATATTAATTAATTAATTTATTTATTTATTTATTTATTATTATTTGGCTTGGATATTTTATTTCAAGTCAATTGAAATAAAACTCAATACATTTAAAACTTGAGATGTATTGAAAAGGAAAACACTGACCTTGTGCGTCAGATATTTCCGGAGAAGCCCAAAATCAGTCAATAAGGCTCTCTTTTTCTAACTCATTGACTCTATGTATCTTCTCTTCTTGTTTTCTCAAAGGGCGTAGTTTAACATGCGTGCGTTTAGGCCCGAAAACATGCAATGAGAGTGACAAGCGCGAACGTATCGCTCTGTCTCTCTCACAGCAGTATCGTACGCCAAGGGTGTTCAATATTTTCACCGGTTTTAATTTTACCAACCTTTAGAGGTTGATAACTTTTTACCTGTTACAGGTAAGGTTGCGAAGATGTGGACTTTTTATGTAAAAACGTAGCCGCTACAACATTTATTTAAAACATTTTTTCATATTTATTATAGTTCTCGAAAAAAATGAGAACAAACGTGAAAAAATACATAAAAAAGCGTTTAAAGGGTGATTTCAACCCTTGTCCGGTGTCGGAGCTCACTTTTTTTTAGGGGAAACTAATTCTACATCCCCTACAAATACTCTATTAAAATTTTATCCATTTCAAGATTTCCCGATTTAAAATTTAATATGACTGGACTATATAGAGATCTATTCATCTCCTATTGGATATTAGAAATGTTAAACCTATTAAGTAATGCAGAATCCTATTGAGGTTTAATGCATTATGAAATTAATTTCCAAGTCGTATTTCACTTTCGAATCCATTGATTTTCTATAAAAATTGTTTTAATGTTCTCCTTTTAAATAATATAAAATCGTATCATGGGACATTGGGCTAAATATATAATTCCGAGTTGCATTCTACCTGTCATATCTTTACAAATGACAATTATTTTTTTTCCGCTTTGAAATACTTGCTAATGTTTTAATTGAGCCCATAGTTGTATTCTATACGTCCATATTAGTTTAATGATGAGTGTCTTCCTCTAAATCCGTACTGATGATCAGGAATGATTTTGTTTTCTTCTATCTCAGGTGTTAATGTGTTAAGGAGTAATTTTCAAATACTTTTGTCAGTATTGGTAGGAGACTCATAGGCCCGTAAGAGGTAACAACTTCAGGTGGCTAACCTGGCTCCGGTATTATTATGATTTTACAATACTTCCACTGGCTTGAATAATAATTTATTCTTTAAATAATATTGATTAACGATGTGATAAATACCAGCGCTTTTTTGGGTATCGCTTGGATCCTTTTAGCGTGATTTGGTCAATTTAGAACTTACAGGTGGTACGAAAATTCAACAATATAATACGAGAATGATAGAGAATAAATGGGACAACCCTGTACGTCCTAATGAGAAGGAAAAAAAAATATTTTTTTATTTCTGCATTGATTTATAAGAAATTATTTGACCATTTCAAATAAGATCCCATGAGAATTTATGAGTCAGTGACGCCGTCTGATTTTATACGATTCTATTAGAATGAAAGTCATTAGACTATCCAGACACAAACTGAATGGGATTATAATGATTCTAAAAAAAGTTAGCGATTTTATAGAAAAAAAAGAATTCTTTAAAATATGAGATTAGAGATTTGAATAAGAAATTGATCGATTCAATAAGATAATCCGACTTTGAACATTTATCTTTATATCTAAATGTCGCAAGAGGATTAGGATTATTTAATAGGTTAAACTTTTTCAACATTCAATAGTGAATACCCTTCTTTTTGTTTTAAGCATTATATCAATTGAAAAGCAAAATCCTAATAGAGAACATCGTGATGAGAAATATTTGAGATAAAATAGATTAGGCGAAAGTAATGTTTCCATGTTTTAGGATAGCGCAGTCGCGACTGCGACTATCCGATCGTATCCTTGGTTCCCTATCGTATGATCAACATAAGATCAACGTCAGACGTCAGATGCTGCCGCAGAAAGGAAACAGACGTACGTAAGTCTGTCGACAATGCTAACAACAGATCTCAACCTCGGTCAAACTTGGCTGGAACATTCCTAGGCATGCTAGATTTAAATAGGGGTAGTTTTTAGGGAGTTGCGAACCCAGCGTCAGGGTGCAAAAAGGGGTAAAATTGCTCCAAAAGCCCTTCTTCAACGTTTTTAGCGAAAACTATAATAGATATCGAAAAATGATAGTCGCCTATTTTCTAGGATCGGTTAATTAAAATGCACGACTGCATCATCAATTTCCTCTGGTGTTTTTAGTGATAGAGTTAATCTGATTTCTCGATTATTTCTACGTTAAATGCTGGCCAGTCTGTTTTTTTATTGTGTGGTAGTGAGCTCGTATTTATATGTATTATCCCTTGTGAAAGAAACCGATAGAACCAGATAGAGAACGACAGGATTTCTAACCGGTTGTACATGCCTTTATTGTTCGTTATGGTATCTATAAAAGAAAATTTATTTTCGAATAAAGATTTAAATCGTATCTATTGTAATCAATCCAGAAAAATTTAAACGAGAATCTGAGACACTTTTCTTGTATCATATCGTTTCGTGTCGTAAATCACGATTAGAGAAATTCTTGTAATCTATCGTAACTGGGCGTAACAGAAAAGTCTGTGATTTGGAACATTACCAGAGTTTCGATGGTATTGCCAAGACTCTGGTAAATTTCTGAAAAAACTCTAGAATTTAAATTAACCAATTCTGCTATTTTTTAGGAAATGTCTGGGGAAAATTTTGGGAAACTCGTAAAGTTTTGTTTTGTTATTCATTTCATCATAGAAATATGAATTTTTCTTCCTCATGTTTTATTATGTTTATTTATATATTTACAAAACGTGTATAAACATAGCTATTAAAAAATTTTCAATACATTTTTATGACATTTTCAAGTAGTTCGTTACCAATATTACATAATTTATGTATATGTATATATTGCATTCATTTAACTGTTCTGCTTACTCATCATTTTTTTTTCCTATTCTAAAATTGATAATATTCATACAAAAATATATTACAGACAATTTACATCTTTACCTCCCTTTTTTATAACTTAAAAATGAAACCATTCTTATTATGATAAGATACTGTGTTGCTAGACTTGATAAATTGAATGTTATAGGAGTGTTTTTAATCGGTACGACACTTTTTCGGAATAAAAATATAAAAGTCACGGTTCTGAATTTTACTAAGAATCCATGTTTTAGTATGATTCGGGATAACATATATTATATTGTCACTAACATAACACTCTTGTATGTGATCAACGGTACAATGCCTATTTGCAATAAAAGGTTCATCAGTTAAAGATAGTATTTCTTGATAAAATACAACAATTTTATTAGTCGGTCTATTGAGGAAATAACAGATCTTTGTGATGCATCATTGATTTTTAAAAAGATTTTACAATTATTGTAAAAGTTCGAGTAATGTAAATAAATGCATCGTATTTCCTAATTCAAATATCTTATATTTTTATTGGAAGATACTATGATAAAAGTTTGTTAATTTAAATTATAAAAATATAGAGCATTTATTTGCATCATGCATAATTCAAGTGATTTTGTCATTTATTATTAATCTTGGTCAATAAAAGTTTTGTTGGAAAACCTAATGATTGACCAATATTAACAATAAAATTATTGAAACAAAACTATTATTAATACAAAAGGAAATTACTGACAATTAAAATAAAATTATTAACTTTCTAATTTTTACTAAAAATTTTCTGAATTTCTAGCTTTATGACTTTTTCGAAGAAATGCAATAAAACTACGGTCACTGACTTAACGCCCAAATTTCCCAACTTTCCACGTTGGAACCTTTGCCCTGCCATCAATCATAGTACCGAATGCACACCATGCACTAATATAAATATGATCATCATTCTTCACTAGTCAGATCACGTACAATTCTTCCTTCGACAAGTCTATACTAAATATCTGTTGAAAATTATCTTCTTTTAAACTTACATCTAATATTAAATATTAATCAAGATGATCAAGATGAAAGATGTGAAATATGCGGACGACAATCAAATCATTTAACATACGAATGTGGCGACAAACAAAAACAATTTAATCATAACAACAGTAATAACAATTCTTGTTCAATAAATCATTTAACGCAACATCATAATTTGTCGCTATTGTAAACGCGAAGGTCATACAATCGAAGAATGTACGCGAGTATAATAATAATAAAAAAGAAATGAAAACCAAAATTTTAACTCAGGAAATAATTTCTACCAACAAAATCGTAATCAAAATCGACCATCTCAATCGTCCAACTCTAACGTATTAAATCGGAATTTACCTAATAACAACCCAGTAAACACTGTTATATTGTAGCTATATATCCTTGACATAGTTTTTGGTACATATTTCATTACAGTTATAACATATATGTACCATATATGTACCATAGAAGTAACATAGATGTTACTATTTCTGCCTTACTTATATAACATTGTTTTATAACTTCGTTATATTACAGTAATATTATGATTACATAACATTTTTATCAAGATTGATATTGTTTAAATTGAGATTTATTCATTTTTGAGATTACAAAACATCTTGTAAATGTCTTAGGTTAAAAAAATTGATTAAAAAATTCTTATTTTCTGAGTATTAAATACACATAGCCAATAATAAAGTGAACGAGAAATTCTCTGACAATTTAGGTATACAAATAGTTCTTGAACTGTAAAATATCCTCGTAGCTTAGAAGCAATTACCCTGATCTGCTATTAATCTCAGTTTATCTACACATTGAAAAAAAAGCAACTATAATCAGAATTTTGTAATGTTACATCTGTAGAATATGCCGTCAATACAGAGAACGTATGTAACATCGATGTGGCAATGTTACATTACAAGAATATTGCGCGTGTTATGTCCGAAGATATTTATTATTAATTAATTTGAAGAATTAATTAATAGGTTGTTAGCAGCCAAAGCCTAAACGAGGGATCTTAGACTAACAGGGCTTTTCTCTTCTAACATATATAATACCAGAAGAATTTGTTATTGAGAAAGGAATCGTCGCAATGAAATCTTATCTCACGAGAACCCACGCCTCAGTTAATGAATTTAATGTAATAATATAAATTATCATGATACTTACCGCACAGCAGTGTCGGCTTACAATATGTAGGTTTGACAGGGAATGAAGTCGGACAAAGGTAGATAGAGGTGCTTCCTCAAGAAGACTTTGACGCACTAAATACTCTTCTTATTCACTTCGCTTTATTTAAACCCGAATTACAACTTTATATGAATTACAGTTGATAACTACAAATATCAGTACTTTGCAGTGGTCTGGGTGCGACCCGAAAGGTCCACACGACCAACTTCCCAGTGGAAAAAAAACAATTTGAATAGAACCCGTTTCCATTTTTTATAACGAATGGAATTTTTATAACGAAATGAGTCTGTTTTTTATTCATTTGATATGGTTAGTTACTTTATTTCAGTAAAAGAAAAAATTGTGCGTTAGAAGAATTCGAATGTACCTCATAGATCCTTTTTTTCATTATTTACAACAAATTTCATTGTTATACACGGAAAAAAGTATGTTTCATTTATGGCATACGGTTGGTAACATTTTTTTAGTAAACGAAAAAATTATGCGTTAAAAGTACTCATATATATAGAAAGGGTCCCTATTTTTATTGTTTATAACAATTTAAAACTTATTATTTAAATATTACTATGATCAATAATCACTTGTTAGTAACAATGTTCCCACTGGGAAGTTAAAAATAACAAAAAATATATACTACTAGTATAACAGTGTTATATAACATGGATACAACATGCATGTAACACTAATTATATTGCCATTAGATAACTACGTTATATAGCTACAACGTCACATGGGTGTGACATCTGCAATATAAACTTGTTACTTTGAGAATATATTACAGTTATATAACATATATGTAACTTTTCGTTACATAACGTGTTACATATTGTTACCTTTGTGTTATATTGCTGTTATATTCAGTGTTTACTGGGAATAAATCTAAAACTGCTACTTATGTATGCAATACTGAATCAAATCCAAATTAACCTAACTCAAGTGATCAAATGAATCATTTACTCGCGAATTTTAGTCAATCAAACATTTATAATTTTAATACAAATGATTTATCATATGTGCTATTTAAATCTCCTTTATCAACGACTTCTAATAAATTACTAAAACTACTAGTTGACACAGGCGCATCAATATCCCTAATCAAAAGCAAAGTCTAACTTCACCAATTCTTACTGATAATAAATGTATATCTCCTAATGGCATAACTCCTAACGCTCCTTTAAAAACTCTTGGAGAAGCTAAAATCCCTTCAAAAATTTGTTTAGAAAATGCGAATTTCTTAAACGATCATGTTTATATTTGGGTCATGTTATTACTCGTGACGGAATCAAACCAAATCCTGATAAAATCAATGCTATTCTCAAATGCCACCCCAAAAAAAATTAAGAATATTCTTAGGAATGATCGGGTATTACAGAAAATTTATTTAAAACTTTTCGCTCATCGCTAAACCATTAACCGCGCTTTTACGAAACGATACATCCTATACCTGGACGGAGCAACAACAAACTGCTTTCGAAGTCCTTAAAAAATTAACAACTGAACTAATCCTACGATATCCTGACTTCAATTTACCATTTGTATTAACGTGCGATGCATCTCATATCGGTATCGGCAATGTTTTATCTCAAATCATTCATGATAAAGATCTACCAGTAGCATACTATTCGAGAACCCTTAACTCAGCTGAACAAAACTATTCCACAACCGAGAAAGAATTACTGGCCATAGTAAAATCAATTGAACACTTTCACCCCTACCTGTTTGGACGATCTTTTACTATCTTTACTGACCATAGACCACTCCAATGGTTATTCAATTGGAAAAACCCCTCTTCACGACTAGTTAGATGGCGACTGACACTTAATGAAGATGAATATGAAATACAATATAAACCTGGTAGAATCAATTCGAACGCAGATGGCTTATCAAGAATCTTCCCTGAACAACCAGTATCATAAATCACATAACATTCTAACATCATTTAATGACGAACTGAACTAAAAAAACTTTATAAAATTTCACTATACAAATTCCGACGAAATCGAATTCGAAACTGAAAATAGACCTTTAGAAAAGATCAAGAATTCTATCATACTGTTTTAGTCATTAGACTTAGACGAAAGCAACTTATATTTCCAATACATTCAAGAAAACCTTGACCTCTCTGATTCTCAACCTACCCTTAATTGACTAATCAAAATTACTAATAAAACTCAAACAATTTATATTTTATTCCCTAAAAATTTACATCATGATAAGATGGAATGCAAACATTTATTTACTAGTTTAAAGTGTCTCAAGAAGATCATTAGTAATGAATCATTTACAGTTATTCCTCCTAATAAAGATGAACACATAAAACCTTCTTACCTCTACGGAATAACAAAATGTCTATTTCCTAAAAATGAAATCAAAATATTTAATACAAAAAAAATAATTCTCAAAGATCAAATGGAATTAACCATATACTAAAAGAAAACCACGATAGTAAACTATCAGGTCACTATGGATTTAACAAAACATATAGGAAAATTGAAGAAACTTACTATTGACATAACATTAAATCTGATATTAGAAAATATATTAAGACATGTCATTCATGTCAGATAAATAAAACTAATTTTAAACCAAATAAACAACGCATGGAAATTACAACCACATTCGATCAACCCTTTGAACGTTTGGCTATACATATAGTCAGCCCACTACCATTAACAGAATCTGGTAACAAATTCACACTAACAGCACAAGATGATTTTACGAAATATTCCTTTGCTTTTGCTACACCAAACCATGAAGCTACAACGGTTGCTAAATTTTAACGAACTCAATTTTTGCAACTTTTGGGATTCCTAAAACTTTCCTTTCTGATCAAGGCACTGAATTTATGTCAAATTTAATCAAAGAACTAAGCAACCTATTCAAAACTAAACACGTAACAACCAGCCCTTATCACCTTGAAACTAATGAAGGTCTCGAAAGACTCATATGAACTATTATTCGGTCATAAAGCTTATTTACCCTCTTCCATTACTCAAGAACCAAGATTTAGTTACACTTATGATGATTTTATAAAATCACTACAATATAGGATGAATCAATCATTCAAAATAGCTCGTGAACATAATATTAATGAAAAACTGAAAAGTAAAAACTATTTTGACCAGCATACAAACCCAAAAGAATTCAAGGTTAACGATTTAGTATTAGGATATCAGAAACAAGTTAAACCTGGAGTATCAAAGAAATTAGCTATAATTATAAAGGACCTTTTAAGTAGTTAAAGTTTATCCAAACGATAACGTTGAAATTATTAATAACAAAAAGAAGCATATCAAATACCATGATAATCTATTAAAATTGTATTTTCCAGACGATTCCAATAATCTTGCTTCTCCTTCTTAATCCAATCTATTCCTTCCATTTCGAAAATACCCCTCTACCTTTCACTAGTGGTATCTTTTATAATAAATTAGGAACAGCAAAAATATCTAACTCAAAGTTTACACTACTAACCCACCTAAATACAATTTATCTTAAGGAAGCTCGTACACTCATTCTCGACGTTGCATCTTAAACTAATGAACGTTTCTCCAAACCGGTACTCGATCATGTAGATCACGTTCAATCATCATTACATTGTAAAAGAACAGTTCAATTGATTCAAAATGATATAAACAAACTAAATGAAAATCATGAAATTCTACAACAATTAATTTTTGACCGAACACGCGTAAGTCGTGGATTAATTAATGGCATATCAAATGTTTTCAACTGGCTAATCGGCACTCCCGATGCCGATGACGCTCAATATTACAGCGATAGTATCAAGACTTTATTTAACGATAACAGACAAACACAAACATTACTTAAATCTCAAATTCAAATTATCTCCAGTAGACCCACACGGAAATTCAATGTATCTGGAAGATATATGAAATATATCCAAAATATATCCAAGATATATCCAGATACAAAAAAAATGTATGCGGGATATATCCGGGATATATTTGGGATATTATACTTTTGGCCGATTTTTATATATCCGGAATATATCCCGTTTATATCCCAGTAATGAAAAAGATATATTTAAGATACTTACAAAATATATCTTATATATATCTACATAAATTTTCGAAATGAAAAAAAAACTTGAAAAATTTGAAGAAAAGAAAAACTTGTTTTCATTAATTCTGTTAAGAATTAATTAATTCTCAATTTGAATTTGCCAGCTGACAGGAACTTCGGCGGCCATCTTGGGACTGGGGTCGATAACCAATCGACCTAATAATCAATAATTCTTTATCTAGTCACTCATTTGACTACTTTTGAGTGTCCCTTTTGACTAATGAAGTTCCTGTCGCCATTCATTTACTGTTCTCGTTCACGTGTACACGCCATTCTTATTCATTCTTCACAAATCTTACAAGTTTGAGTCAATCATCAGTACTAGTGCTATTGAAAATCATCAGAGCCATTCAAGTTTCATTCTAAAACTAGAATCGAGAAATATTTCAAGATTTTTCAGTGTAATTCAAGACATTTCATCAAGATTCATTTTGCATTGCATTTATAGGCTAACGCCACGTGCACAATCACATTCTTGCTCAACTTGAGAAGCGTGCTGAGCTCGTGTGGGAGGTCAATAATACCGAACACACCAAGTTGAGTAGTTTTTTGGACATTCAATTCAGATTCAAGAATTAAAATTAGACATTCAGTGATTTTGAGCGACATTCAGTCTTCCTAGTTAACAACTCAAGTTTGTCAGTATACTTAGTGTACCTGTTAGTGCTTAAAATAAAGATACTTTATTTTTTATAAAACCTGACTTCCGTTTGCTCTGTTCCGGCACAATCATCCCTATCCTTAAACGGTTAGGTTAATTCACAAGTTGAGATTTTCTCAACAAATTCAATTAATAAATGAAAAAAAATTAATAATAATTTAAACAGCAATAACGACGCACAGAAGTTCTCATTGCTGGCAGTTTGGGAAAACCAGTCATACCTACCTTTTTTTTAGAATAAGAAAAAAAAAGTTTTTCCTAATTTGTTCAATTTCTTTCCAATTTTCTTCCTTACATCCTTTTCGGAGGGCATTCGTTCGAAGTCGATCTTCTTATCTATTCCAAATATGTTCAAAGAGAATTTACAAAAAATATCTCAACAGTTCTCTACTTGAAATGTAACTAAAAAATCTTTACGAACATTATGTATGAACGGCTATTTTTATTATTAAAGGATTTATTTTGAAATTTATTATTCAGTAGAAATAACCATCATGAATTAGACAGTTTAAAAATTTGTTTTTGCTCTATCTCTTACCGTTTTCGAGACATAAGCATTTTTCAAAAAAAAATGAATAAATATTGAAATTAAGAAAAATAACATGATACTAGCTGCATTTGAAAGATGAATAACGGTTCTTTTTCCTGAGTTCGTCCATATCATTGTCAACAAACACATTAACAACTCACTGCTCTGGACGACGTCAAACTCTAATGATGATAGTTGAGATCCTGCAGGTGATATTTTCGCGAGAAAACATTGTTCAACCTTGGATGTGCATCACGTCTCATAGATTATAGTCTCCTATAGACTCATCATTATTAAAATTTATTTAAACTTTGTACAGGTATTATTCACAAAAAATGTAATACATCAAAATGTAGGTGAAATCATAATTAAATGTGCTTACTTTTATCATGGAAGTGAATCATACAGATTAGAATATTGAATATAGTTTATTATTGTGTTATGTAATAATTATTTACACGAATTGTTTTACAAGTTGTAAATGAACATAATAGTAACAATAGAAAAAATTTATTTTAAACATTCATGATGATTTAATTGTACACATCCAACAGGATTATTTAAAAACGGAGAATCTAAAACCATAATTAACTCATTTATCTCTAATACATTTACTATCGATACACTTTGATCGCTTAACTCATTTAATTCTACTAAATATGTGAATTTATAATTATGATCTTTCGAAGGATTATGTATTTTCTCAAAAAACCTCCAAATGGCATAACATTTCAAACTATTTCGTGATTTGATTAAAACAAATATTTCAATCTTAAATATTGTATTATTCAACAGCAAAACATTAAAATTATCGTGTTTTTTGGATCTTATATAAGATGTACTTTGTATTTGTTGCCGATTAATGATTGCTCTAGAATAGAAACTAATGAATTCATCCTTATCAATTTTAATTCCACTACTATGAATATCAGATTTAAAAAACTTTACTCTGTCATTATTAAATTTACAGGAGATCCAAGTAGATGGATGTTATGAATAGAAACTGAAGATTTAGGCAGATGATCCCGATTCAATATCTGATGTATCAAATATTTTTCTTTTGAAGATGTGTAGTTGTCACAATATTGTTCCAAATTAATGACTGCTGAATTCAGTTGAAAAGAGAAGCAAATTTGGGACGGTACATTACACAATAGAGCTGTTTACATAATTTTTTACAACTTGATTATAATCCTCATATCTAAAGGCACTATGAGTCCACAACGGTCCCCCAATTTAATGCACTTGCAGGTAAATGTGCTAATAGATGAACGTTGAATGTTAAATCATTTTCTCTATATAATTCTTTAACTCCTGCAATGAACTCAATCAAGCATTGGTTTGCATAATGTATTTCTGATTTAAGAATTGAAGATTTTAACAAAATTGAAACGCCATCTACTAAAAGACTCCAGTGCTTGTATATTCTTGTTTATTGTTTCTGCAGAATTTAAACACAAACCACAACCGTAGTCACCGTTAAATTGAGTTCCACACCTCAACCTTGGTCGGTCAATTGAATCTGCGATAATATTTAAAACTTGACATTTTTTTGTGTATGAATCTCCATTGTTCGTATAAGTGAAGCCTAATTTATATAAATCTTGACACTCAGTAACCAATGGTTTCAAATATTCATTAGTAGAAAGTTACCCTTTACCAAACCATAAACTAACGAGCATAATGTTTTTTCTTCTTATTTCAGGAGGTAGTTCATTTCATCTGTCTTGATATTGAATCGACCATCTTGTCATAATATTTCTCACACAAACGCTCGAGCTGATTTTCTAATGGGATGTACGTGAAAAAATAACCTGGAGTTTCAAGATTCTTTTTAAAATCAAAATTTGTGTTACATGCATGACAACATAGTTTTTCGTTGTTAACACATTTTGTATTTGGTTGTGGGCCTACATAACAGTGGCATTCAGGACATAAATGATGAGTATTCATTGAGGTTGAAAATAATTTACTGATTTCTTTAAAATGATAAACAGAAATATTTCCAAAAGAATTGGAAAAAGTATTTACTATATCAGTAATTTCAGGGCAAGCTTCAAAAACTAAATTATATTTCAATTTGAGTGCAAGTATAGGTAAAACTTTTCGAAGAAATTCGTAAGAATATTTTTTATGTAAAGATTGAGAATCACTACACTCATTCTCTACATCTTTGAAATCATTCGTAAATGACCACCGATCACTCTCATCCTGCACATTTTCAGAATTACACAAAAAGAACAGCTCTGTTCATCTTCGTTATCGTGATGTTCAGTCATATCTTGCTCGAAAATATTTACAAATTCATCTTTATTGTGTTGATGCTCATCTATATCTTGTTCAAAAATATTTACAGATTCATTTTTATATTCATCTTCGTTGTATTAATGTTCAACTATATCTTGTTCACTAAAATTTACAGATTTATTTTGATGCTCATTATTCGAGTCAGAATATGTTTCCTGCAAGACAAATGAGAAAGAACTTTAGATTAACTAAGAAGTGATTTTACAATTGATTCAACTGTTTATTTAATTACAATTTCTCATCAATAATAAATATTCAGTGAAATCAATATATTCCCATATAAGAATTTTAATAACATGAATATTTATTTAATTCTAAATTCATACTTTATTTGTTTAATCTTGTAGTTAAGTTGTAAAATTATAAAATTTTATAAAAAATAATCATCTGAGCATTTTTCTTCAAAGATAAAATTTAAAAAGCTAAAAAAAATAAGTCTGTCATTAGCATGAAACTGGTGCAAGAGTGACAGCGAGCAGCTTTACACTCTCAGTTTTTGATAAAATCACGACAAAATGGATTTCAGAAAGATATGAAAATTTACTCACCGAAAAATCATCTTGCCTGCCAATTTTATTCTCACTAACACTTATTTGAGAACTGTAAATTTGAATAGAAATACAAACATGATTAGATTACTATCAAAGTTAAGTTAATACACCTATAAATTCCTATGAACTATAAATAATATATTTGTTAACCTTCTTTTACGTAATTTCTTCCATCTGTTTCTTGTCCGAGGTGGAACATATTTTATTGCACAACGACAATAATTATATAATTTATATCTTTTTCTTTCAGTCGGTTTCATTTTGTACTGTTGTTTACTTTTTCGAAACTGAATCACTTCACTCAGCTTCATCATATTTCAGTGACAACTGGAAATTTGTTGTTTACATAGTAACAGAAAATATTTATTTCATCGAAGAGCTACGGTTATAATTGACTTCTGATCCAATAATTCTGACAAAAGATCAATCTCACATATTAAAATAATATTATTATAAGGTGATACATTGGATTTCCGTGTGGGTATTTAGGGTTTCTTTCCTAACTTTTGTGGATGGTTAGCGATGGTAAGCCATCGGGTATATCACTACCATTTATGATGTTAAAATCTGTTACTGATACTTCGAATATTTTGGAACTCATGATTTAGGATGTAGCGTGTCTAAATGTGATTATTGAATCTAACGTTAAATAACTGGTTCTTTCATATTTTTTCGATTCATTAGTTTTACAAAAATTCGATCGATTCGAAGTTATTTTGGAAGTTTAGCAACAGTCATCAAGCTTTTACAAAAAAATTATTTCCTACAACAACTTTTGATAGTTCCTCAGTTATTCCGCTTCCCTTACATTCTTGAAGAACAGAACTTATCATATTATATGATGTTCAACCGTATATCTGACATTTGTTGTCTTTTTCTGTGATTCTTAACTTCCCAGGGGACAGTTAGTCGTGTGAACCTTTCGGGTCGCAGCCAGACCACTGCAGAGCAATGATATTTCTTTTTTTTATAGATTTCACAATTATTTCGGACATTTAGTGACTGTCACCGAACTTCCATAATCGTTGTAGGGAAGTCTGTTGACAGTCACTAAACTTCCATGTCGATTCGTGATAATACGTTTTTCCAAAGGGAAATTTTTTCTTATACGAGAGACAAGTTAATAACTATGTAACATGAATAGAAATGATCTGTCTTTGTTAACAACAATTAAATTTGTTATGAACAAATGCAAACAGGATCTATGCAATGTATTCGCGTTCTTCAAACTGTAACTTTTTTTTTTTACTGAAAAATGTTTATTAAATTAAAATTAACCGTGTTATAGAAATAAAAACGGACTTTATTAGTTTATAATCATCAAATCGTTGTCAACAAGCAAAATTTGAATTTTAGGATGGAATTCGAATTCTTTTTCGTCTATTATTAATACCCACGAAAATATTACGATCCTTGAAATAGTATCACAAAGCAATACGTTTTTGAATTGACCCTTTGAAAATATAAGTTTTTTTTATTTATAAGTGTATTTAAAAGTGTTTTTTATGCAAAAAAAATCCACTCTAACAAAAGTTTTTTACTACTATATTGTGTATTTAAATTACAATATGTTGTTAAAGAAAACAGTAATTTATTAATTAATTAATATGTAATTTAATAAATATAAATTATAATATATTGAATTCATCTCCTAAATTACGTAGCTAAGCTGAATCCATTGTAATTTGTAGATTTAAAAAATGAAATCATTGACATTGTGCGTCAGCTATTCCCATGGAAGCTTGTATTAATTGTATGATGTTTATGTTTTTCTTCATATCAAAGAGTGGAGTACTAAATGTATGTGTTTAGATACAAAAAAATTCTATAGATATGACAAGCGCTGGCATATCGCACGGTCTTTAATATAACAGTGTCGTACGTGTGAGGTGTTCGCTTTTTAGATGTTTTTAATTTCATCAACATTTAGAGGTATAATAACTTCCTACCTTTTAATAGTAGGGGTGCAAAGATGCAGACTTTTTTATGTAAAATTCTTGTAGCTAGTTTTATTTAAAACATTCTTTGATATTAATTATAGTTCTCACTTTACTTATCAAAAATGTATAATTAAATAAAAATAAAATCGTTTAAGAAAGTAGTTGTCATGTTTCAGTATTTCTCGATCATAAACAATTTTCAATGATACTTTTCCTTCTTAAAAGAAGTAATGTTGCAAGAATACTACTCTATTTATCTCCCCTTCAAACACTCACGAATCTTTGCCGAAAACAATAATCGTCAAAATTCGAATAAACACTCCGACATGATCGATGTAAATGATCTGTTCAATCTTCTTATTATATTATACGATGTTAACCGTATATTCAACATTTATCGTGTTTTTTAGTAATTGTTCTTTTTCTTATAATTTTCAAAAGTATTTTGGAAGTTCGGTGATGTTAGATTGAAAATCTTTCCGCCAAATTCGTCACGTCACACTATTATTCTCATTAGTATATTTGGTTGATATACTCTATTTTATTTTGATACATTTACTATAATTCGACCGGAACTATTGATTTTCATTCGATTTTGTGATATCCGTGGAGACATGTGGACACGTTTATTTTGTTGTATTTTTGTATGAAAGTAATCCTTTTATTTTCGATCAATCATTATGAATAAATTAGTTGTTTATTTATAATTAATTACTACTCAATTACCTGCTTCCCTGCGAAAGCAGCTCAACAGGTTATGGGCTCAGGGAATAATTGAAATAAATAATTCTTATATCTAATTTGAAGTTACACTAACACGTGCCGTCAAATTATAAGAAATAAAAATGAGTGTAATTGAGATTAGTGAATTAAAAAAGGACAATTACGACTCTTGGAAGATTCATGCTCAAGCTATGCTGATTAATAATGGTGTTTGGAGTTATGTTGATGGTACAAACATACTTTCTCCGTGCATTAGTGGAGAAAATGCAGCAGCTAGAGAAATTAAGCGAAGAAACTGGATCGAGAAGGATCAAATGGCCAAGGCTGATTCAATTGTGTCTATTGGGTTCGATGAGCTTCATCACATCAGTGAATGTGAGACGTCCAGGGAGGTCTGGCTTAAGTTATCAAGCGTTTTTGCTCCTCAAGGACCATTGAAAAAGGTACAACTATTAAAAACATTATTATTCACCAAACTTTAAAATGGTAGTGATGTAAATGAGCACATTCGTCGATTCTTTGGTGCTCTAGATAAGTTAGCAACGATGAAAATACACTCCCATCCTGATGTTATATCTATTGCATTGCTACATAGTTTACCTTCTAGTTTTGAACAATTTAGATTGTCCATTGAAGCTCGAGATGAACTACCATCCGCAGATATTCTAAAGGCAAAAATACTGGAGCATGCTGAAACTCAAAGTAATGATGAGATGGTCCAAGCAGCTGGTGCAATGGCGATTAGAAGAGAGTCTAAGACGAAATACCAGAAGCAGGATCGAAAAGGAAACAAATCGGAGAATGGTAAACCTGATAAACCAAACAGAATACGCTGTTATAATTGTGGTGCGTATGGTCATAAATCTCCTGAATGTAAGGAACCAAATAAACACAGTATTTCGGGTAAAAGAAATTCCAAGAAGCAAACTGCAAATGCCGCAGGTGAATCGTTTGGAGCTTGTGTTGAAGCTATTCCAAGAAGTATTAAAGGGCATCATGTATCCTCAGATGAACCTTGGATCCTCGATAGTGGATGTACTAGTCACTTATGCAATAATAAAGACAGTTTTATTTATTTGAGAGAGTCAATGTGTGGTACTCTGAATCTTGCTAGTAATTCCTCCACTGATGTTCAAGGCTCAGGTAATATCATGATCTCAGTACAACGTAACGGTTATGAGAAAATGGTTGAATTGAAGGACACATTATATGTTCCTGATCTGCGAGCTAATCTGGTATCAGTCGCAAAAATCACTGATAAAGGATATAGTGTTAAATTTACAAAGAATTCTGCTATAATTGCTGATCCACAAGGTAGAGTAAGATTAAATGGAATTCGAAGAAATAATTTATATTTTCTTTCACAGAATACTCATTATGCTAATGTATCTACCCATTTGAGTCAAAGTGACCTTAAAGAATGGCATGAAAAGCTCGATCATTTGAATTATAAAGATGTCACCAAGATGTTAAAAGAAACTATGAATCTGGATGCTAGTAATATTGAAGTTCCAGAGTGTGACATATGCATTCGAGGAAAAATGACCAGTGTGCCGTATACAACAAGTAAGTCTCCTTGTAATGAATTATTAAGAATTGTTCATTCTGATGTAGTTGGCAAAACTCGAGTACAGGCACTGAATAGAGCCAGATACTTTGTATCATTTATAGATGATTCTACAAGATGGTCAGAGATTTATCTACTGGGAAGAAAAAGTGGTGTGATCACTGCATTTGGACAATATAAAAGTTATATGGAGAATCAAACTGGCAAAAGTATAAAATGTTTACAGTCTGATAATGGTGAAGAGTACTGTAGCACTGAATTTGATGATTTGCTCAGTAAATCTGGTATTCAACGTCGATTGACGGTTCCACGTACTCCTTAACAGAATGGTGTAGCCGAACGTTTCAACCGTACAATTGTTGAAATAGCAAGATATCTGTTACTACAGCGGAACTTCCTCAAGTATTTTGGGCTGATGCTATAGCCACAGCTTGTTATATACGTAACAGGGTACCTACATCTGCTTCAGGTGGAATGTCTCCTTATGAAAAATCAAAGGGGGAAAAACCAGATTTGTCCAGCCTTCATATTTTTGGATCCACTGTACATATATTGTGTAATCTCTGTGTAAATACTATGTAAAATCAGCGTAAAATATTTGTATGTCGCCATCTAATGACTAT
>NW_023276772.1:0-2500 GCF_013357705.1 Chelonus insularis
ATACATACATACACATAATACATACAGACATACATACATACATACATAATACAAGACTACATACATACAGACATACATACATACTACATACATACATACATAATACAGTACATACATACATACATACATACATACATACACATACATACATACACATACATACATACATACATACATACATACATACATACATACATACAATACATACATACATACATACAGTACAGACATACAATAAATACAGACATACATACATACTACATACATACATACATACATACATACATACAGACATACAACATACATACATACATACATACATACATACAATACATACATACATACATACTACATACATACATACATACATACATCATACATACATACATACAGACATACATACAGACATACATACATACATACATACATACATACATACAACATACTCATACATACATACATACATACATACATACATACATACATACGACATACAAACATACATACATACATACATACATACATCAGACATACATACATACATAACATACATACAGACAGACATACATACATACATACAGACATACATACATACATACACATACATACATACATACATACATACATACATACATACATACATACATACAGACATACAGACATACATACATACATACATACATACATACATACATACATACATACAACATACAACATACATACATACATACATACTACATACATACATACATACATACATACATACAGCATACAGACATACATACTACATAACATACATACATACAGTACATACATAATACATACATACATCATACATACATACATACATACATACATACACAGACATACATACATACATACATACATACGACATACATACATACATACATACATACATACATACACTACATACATACATACATACATACATCATACATACATACATACTACATACATACAGACATACATACATACATACATACATACATACATACATACATACATACATACATACATAATCATACAATACATACATACATACTACATACATACATACATACATACATACATACAGACATACATACATACATACAATACATACAGACATACATACATACATACATACATACATACATACAAGACATACATACATACATACATACATACATACATACATACATACATACATACATACATCATACATACATACATACATACATACATACATACATACATACATACATACATACATACATACATAACATACATACATACATACATACATACATACATACATACATACATACATACATACATACATACATACATACATACATACAGACATACATACATACATACATACATACATACATACATACATACATACATACATACATACATACAGTACATACATACATACATACATACATACATACATACAACATACATACATACATACATACATACTACATACATACATACATACATACATACATACATACATACATACATACATACATACATACATACATACATACATCATACATACATACATACATACATACATACACATACATACATACATACATACATACTACATACATACATACAGTACATACATACATACATACATACATACATACATACATACATACATACATACATACATACATACATACATACTAACTACATACATACATACATACATACATGACATACATACATACATACATACATACATACATACATACATACATACATACATACATACATACATACATACATACATACATACATACATACATACATACATACATACATAACATACATACATACATACATACATACATACATACATACATACATACATACATACATACATACATACATACATACATACATACATACATACATACACATACATACATACATACATACATACATACATACATACATACATACATACATACACATACATACATACATACATACATACATACATACATACATACATACATACATACATACATACATACATACATACATACATACATACATACATACATACATACATACATACATACATACATACATACATACATACATACATACATACATACAGACATACATACATACATACATCATACATACATACATACATACATACATACAGACATACATACATACTACATACATACATCATACAGACATACATACATACATACATACATACATACATACATACATACATACATACATACATACATACATACATACATACATACATACATACATACATACATACATACATACATACATACATACATACATACATACATACATACATACATACATACATACATACATACATACATACATACATACATACATACATACATACATACATACATACATACATACATACATACATACATACATACATACATACATACATACATACATACATACAGACATACAT